>NC_038254.2:36924477-37161340 GCF_000004515.6 Glycine max | reverse complement strand
GCCAGCTAAATGCCTAGTATTAAGGTGTATTTACTTTGTATTTTGTCCTTATTTAAAACTTCAGTTTTAAAAAGTTTAAAAGAAATTTAGATGTTCAGAACCAATTCACTAAATCTAAATCAATTTGTTTGTGACCAAGTTGTTTAGGGTTGGGTTTCATAAAAAAGTAACATGAATCCAACCTACCTTCTCAAGGAGGAAGCTACAGGATTGAGCTAGCTATATAGGTACAAATTCAATAAAAGGGACAATATTTTTTTTGTGTGTGTGCGCATGTGAAGGGTAAAAAAAGTTGGCCAAATCAATGTTATCCTTTTTAGTTTTAAGTAATGGTTTCAAAGATAAAAAATTGAAGGTAAAGAAATTTTGAATTCCATCAGAACTAATTTTTTATTTGGTATAGATAAAAGATCTTCCTATACTATGTACTATTTAATTTTGGATGATGAGTCGATTTGGTAGTAGGTCTCATAAATTAGAAATTGAAGTAAAGGTTTTAAGAGTGATTTGATTTAGGCTTAGCCCACAAAATGTCAAAAACAGTCAACCAAAGTCAAAGTAAGGAGTTGTAAGTTGACCAATTTATGACAATTTTGTAAAAAGAAACAAGTTTAGTCAAAACCTTAGAAATTAGAGTTTTGAACACCAAATTAACTAATTAATTAGTGTAGGCCTAATATAAATAATTTAAATAGACAAAGACCTAATATAATTAATGTTTCTAATTATTAATTAGTTAACTAGAATTTAATTAACCTTAATTGTCTTAATTAAAGCTAACTAATAATGGATTACTCCTCCGTCTCAAAATAAGCTAAACAGGTATTTTATTTTCAGGATCCTTGTGATGAAAGATGGTTAGTGTGTCTACATGGAAAAACAATTAACGTTAATTTAGCCTTAAAAGATTAAATTTGTACTTCTGATTTCGAGGATAGTGGGAACGAGAGGTCAACATTGTGTTAAGCATAGAGGTGGGTCTATGTCTTCGGTGGTGCATACAGGATATTAGGAAGGGAGGCGGATTCATGAAGGTGTACCATGGGTGAGTAACTTTGTGGATTTATTTTACTTTTGCATTTGTATGAACTCACTAAGGCTTGGTGCTATGGCACTTCTTCTGTCTATTGCCCATCCAATTATTAATATATTTGATCTTTTTTCTAAAAGCATTGAGGTGAGACATGGCAAGGTTCTAGGATTCAAAAAACTCATCTTTAATGGATTTAGGTGAGTTTTAACTATTAGAAATTGTAATTTAGGTTTTAAATAAAGATTGGTGATTTCACAAATCCCATGAAATTATATTTTAAAATTTCTAATAGATATGTTATCACTTAACTAACGATAGGAATCTAGAATAATTTTTTTAATATATCAGGAAACTAGACATCATCATTAATTCATTTATTGATTTTTTTTTCTACCATTAATATTTTAAGAATATAAGTAAAAAAAGTTGATTAATATTACATTAAAAAGCTAAAATGACAATTATTTTGAATTTTTTTTCTCTTACATGACAATTATAATGAAATAGGGAGGAGTAGAATATAATGAAAGATAGAAGATTAAAGTCTCTTGCAAGATGAATAATGAAACTTTAATTAATCCTAATGAAACAAATTTGGACCCAAAAACCTAATGGGCCAATGGGCTCGGCCCAAAACTCCAAGATGTAGGGTTACAATACAAGAAATGTAAACACTCTCCTTGGTCCTCATTCATGCGCAGCCACTTTTAGAGTTTTAGGAGAGATAAGAGAGCTTTTATCTCTTGCCTTGTATTCTCTCTCTAACTTCATGGTCATCCTACGTCAAGTTCTCACCTTTACAGCTCAAATCTTGTCCCTTGGACATCAAATTCAAGGAGGGAGCTCTAGCAGACAAGGGTTTTTCATCAATCCATTTTGTTCTGCATTTTCTTAAACTCTGGATGACTTCAAATCTCTGAAGGTATTGAGGGTTTCTATTTTCTTTAATGTCAATTTTGGTTTGGGAGGTTATCCTCCATGAGTATGGGCTCTTAGAGTCATTTTTATATTATTTGGTGTTGAAAGTTTGTGCACACATACCGTTTGATGAAAATAAAATTATTTTTTAAAAGTATACTCTTGGGGAATATGAATATATATAAAATACGTTATATTTCGATTAGAATTGAATTGCTATATGAACTTACAAATTGACCCTTCTGCTTAGTGTTGCATTTTAGAATTCGTGCATTATTTTCATAACTGGTATTGTAGTAGAGATGCTACTGAAATTTGGGGGATAACATTGCAAAATAGGCTTCATAAGCTTTAAAAGTTGGGGTCACTTATAATTTAAATCATTGATTTTCCGAGAAAACTAATGGAAATACGAGAGTGTGTAATGATTTTTGTTTTTTGTCTTGTATGAACATCCTTTGGTAAACTGAATATTTCTCTCTATATGATTTACTTTGGATTTTGAGTCATACCTTATCCAAAACTAGACATACATGACTTTTTATACTGGTAAAGTTTATAAAATTTTGTTATATGATAAGTTTAAGTTATGCAATAGTTTTATAAATACTCTATAGAAGAAAAAAATGTAAACTTGAGTTTTAATATAAATTTTTAATCAGATAAATATATTTATGTATAAATTTGGTTTGGGTTGGATTAGATTGAATTTTAAAATGAAATCCAAAATCTGATTTTATCCAAAACAAATGGGTTTAGTAAATTTTAATTTTTTCGACTTTTGGTTTATTTGATTTTCAGTTTTTTGTTTGATTTATTCATAAAGTTATTTGATAAAATCAGTTTATGAACATTCCTAAGAAAACCGATAAAGTAAAGACATCAAATGTACAATTAAGTCTATTAACTAGTAAAGTACGTCTTTGTTGACAAATCTACAGTGTTAAACATTCATAGATTAATATGTATGTATGTATATATATATATATATATATATATATATATATATATATATATATATATATATATATACACACGTCAAAGATTTATACTCTCTGGTCTCATATATAAGCAAAAATAATTACTTCCCATAGATTAAGAAAGTTAGTTGAAATCATTTAATTTTACTAATCTCAAGTAGAAAGTAAGGTTATTCTTAAAATGTCCTCCATTCAAACCTAATACCTTGAATAAAAATGACTCCATAAAAATTGAATTGCAATTAAATGAAGATTATTTTAGGAATGACATCAATAAATAGGGGTGAAATTAGTTAGATTTTCTTAATTTGAGTCCAAAAAAAAGGGGACTATTCATATAAAGTGTATAATCTATGAAAGATGTCAAAAATTAATGAAAGGTTGTATCCTTTCATGAAAATATGTGTCTATTCATATAAAGTGTATGTATGAATAGATGCAACTCATCATAAAGAGGCATGAGAAGTGACTTTTCATCGAAAGCCATGAGAAGTGACTCTTGACTAAGGGTCATGAGATGTGAGTCTTCACCAAGGTTTAAGGGATGTATATCATTAAAAGGTTAAATATCTTCACTAAAAGGGATGAGATGATCTATTAATAAAACCAATCTAAATGAAGAAAAATACTACAAAACAAAAAAAATAATAGGAGTCACCAGATTCTTTGTACACTATATTCCATCCAATATCTACATATATTGTTAGGTATGGGTATGTAGTAATTTTTCCATGCAATGCCTTTGGTTTCAAAGAATGTAGCCACACAATCTAAAACTTCTTGATGCATTCTAAATTGCATAGCCACTCTTTATGTGATAGGTATTTTTGTGTAATACATTTGTGTGACAACTAGCATTGAAACTCTCATGCATATAGCAAAAAAAAAAACTATTTTTATTTATCCAACATATTGAACATAAGCGTGCTAAGGAAAGTAGTCCCTAGCTGAGTCCAGGGCAAATCTCCTACACTCAATTTTCTAGGGATTTAGCCGGTGCCACCTACATAGCATAGGTTTTTCATGGTTGATCAACCTAGGCTGTGGTTGCAAATTTGAGAATCTCTCCCATAACCAAATATGAACCAAGTAGTGAAAGGGTGACCAAAGAATTACCTCTTATCATCAGCCAAACTAACTATTGTTTTCTTCAACAGACCTAAATCATTTTATATGTTGGCTTAAAATATTGGTCACAAAGCCGATTATCTACATCAAGGAAAACAAACTTGCTCACCAAGCCATTGGGAGAGAAATCAATCTCTGCCAACCAAGTTGCAAGGAATGTTTCATGCTCCATTTCATTCCCACTATTGACGAATATCCACCCTTGCTAATGTATAAACCCCATCCTTTTTATTCCTTGTAGTTTGTTTTCATATTGTATGAATCAATTTCTTCTCCACTTTTATCATTTCCTAACTTTGAAATGAGGTGAAGACGGGATCATGAACTATTGGACAATTCTCCGACACCATCACATCCTCCAAGGTGTTTTTTTTCTCACCTTAGGGTAACAAAAAGGTATTTGTCTCAGGACACCACTTCTCAACAACCCCAAAACAAATGTTTTCATTTTTTACTATGAAGCACTTGGGTTGAAAACATGTGTTTTGGGTTGTTGAGAAGTTGTGTCCTTAGACAAATACCTTTTGGTGTTCCTAGGGTGAGAAAAATGTCACCTTGGAGGATGTGATGGTGTTGAGGGTTTTGCAACTGTTGGTGATCCTGTCTTTACCCCATTCCAAAGCTAGGAAATGATGAAGGTGGAGAAGAAATTGATACATAGAATAGGACAACAACAATCTCCAAGGAGTAAAAAGAGTGGGGACAACAACAATCTCCAAGGAGTAAAAAGAGTGGGGTTTATATAAACATTAGCATGGATGGATTTTTGTCAATAGTGGGAGTGAAATTGAGCATGAAACATCCCTTGCAACTTGCTTGGCAATGATTGGCTTCTCTCCTAGTGGCTTGGTGAGAAAGTTTGTTTTCCTTATTGTAGTTCATCTTGCTGGAGAGAATCAACTTGTGACCAACAGTTTTATCCAACATATAAAATGATTTTGGTCTATCGAAGAAAACAATAGTTTAGTTGACTGGTAATGAAGAATTGGAATTGTAGTTAACTCTTTGGTCACCCTTTTACTACTTGGTCCAAACATGGGTGTCTTAGCAACCATAGCCTAGGCTGATTACCAATGAAGAACCTATGCTATTTAGGTGGAACAAGCTTAATCAATTGAAAATTGACGGTGTGAGATTTTCCCAGGACTCTACTAGGGGCAATTTTCCTTGGCACCCTTAATCATGTTCAATTTGTTGGTAAGTTTAGGTCTTTTAATCCAAAAAAGGAAACTTGGTTACCATGTGAGAGTAATTTGGATAAATGAAAATAGTTTTGGTTGTTATATGCATGAGTATTTCGATGCTTGTTTGCAACAATGTATTATAAAAAAGTACCTACCACATAGAGAGTGGCTATGCAATTTTGAATGCATCAAGAAGTTTCAGATTGTGTGATTGCATTCTCTGGCACCAAAGCTATTGCATTGAAAAATTAATGTATACCCAAAATTACTTAAAAAAATTGCAAACAATATTACTTGGCAAAAAAGCAGTCTAAAGCTACTCTATCATCATGGACCTCATGTATCAAAAGCAAATACAAATGGTAATGATGCTGATGTTGCACCTGAATTTTCTCCTTTGAAAACTGTTCAATTTGGAAATCCTTCTCAAGACACTGTTGACCCAAGAGATGGAGGCTTCGGAGGAAGACTATGGAGATGGAAATGGGAAAAATGAATCAAGGCAATTTATTGAGGGGTTAATGGGTCTTGAATAGAGAATCAATATACTATTGAACAAATTATTCTTATAAACCAAATCTTTAGCATTTGTTAATATGTTTTACTTATTTCTTATACTAGCAAAATTACATGAATGTTCAGCCTAAAAAGAAAATATGACATGATCTTGTAATTTTTAATGCCTTGGGTACATTAATGTCTTGGTTTCACATTTGTTATTTGTTATTTTGCCTTACTACAAGAAAAATGACCTATACCTATGGACAAAAACTGTCACTATAAATAAAAAAATCTGTAGGTAAATGTATAATAGACTTTGTCCTACAGACGTTTCTTCCGTCAACTTTGAGGAGACGTATAATGACGACTAAGTGTCTGTCACTATAGGTTTTAACTACTATGTATAGTGTGTAGGTAAAAGTCATTAACTTTTACATACATCTCCTAACTGTAGGTAAATGTCTTTAATATGTACCTATCATCTTCAACTATAGGTAAATATGTTTAACATGAACACCTCAAATAAGAAGACAATTCTAGGGTGCCAATTTGAGAGCCTAACTAGAAAGGCTATGATCTGTTTGGTAACTAGGGATGCACCTTCGCATTGAAATCTGCCCTCCTCAACCTTGCCTTGCTATAACATGAGTGCCCAAGTACTATTTTTCCTTAAATTATTACTAGCTGGAAGCTTACCAATCATCATATACGGACACACTTTGCATAGAATCAATATTAGAGAATCTCATGCCAGAAGCATATCTTTTATTACATTAGAAAGCACAACTATACAAGAGAAACAGAGAAAATCCTAACTAATGGACACCATAATAAACTCTACTACCAGTCACACTCTTCTCATAGTTATCATTAAAGGTATTTACATGGCCTCGCATGTAAGCCTTACCGTCACAAGCACATAAACACATTACTCCATTGATGCATCACACGGTACTCTATTTGAAAATGGATCTTTTACTCTGTGCCTGCAAGGACTGTTGACCCTTGCACCTGATAGTTCATCGCATCAAATAGACAAAATATATCATAAGATATAAATCTCAAAGTTCATAAATGGACAGAGCCACACGGTCAAAATAAGCAAACTAACCATTAGTGCAGAAACAAATATTCCAATAAATTATTATGTGTAGTGGAGCTTTCCAATTTTTGTACCTAACACTCGATTTTCTTGTTAACCAAGGCCAAAAAGACCACCTAAATGAGACTTGTCAACCACTTGACAACATAACCAAACATGCTTAGATTATAATTTTGCTCTTAGGAACTTACAATGTTATTACCTCGGTGAAATTTAGTTGCAATTGGCAATCCTAGTTACGTAATGGATATTCAACTCTAACTTCTTAAGCTCTAAGATTACCTTCAAAAGTGATATGAAGATTTAAGTTTAAATTAGTCTAACCCATTCATTTTGGACACTACACTTTCCGTTTAGTGAAATTTAGTTGTACGTGTTGGCTTTTTATGAACTCCTATTCTATTGTCTCTGACCTCACATTTTCCCTTTGTACCTAAAGCAGTCTCAACTTACATTAACCTTATATTACTATTGGGACTGATCACTGATTCTCTGTTCTAAATAGATGAAAAGAATATTCTGCAAAGAGAACTGAGAGCAGCACCGATAATTATATTTAAACTCATGTCATCTCGTTGCCTTGAAGAATGCACCCCAGATATGCTCTTCCTCGGCAGGTACTGTACTAGAAACATCCTGTGCGATTTACAGAATAACAATGTCAATAGTGAAGGAATACTTACAATCATGGGGAACAAAAAGAAACAGAACATAGACAACGTCAATGTAAAAATCCTCATATTATGAATTATCATCACCTTGAAGGGGAGGGAGGAAATGATCCAATGTGGGATCACTTGGAACAAATAGTTGCCAAAATGCTGAGGATTGTGATATGCTGGAACAAAAAGAAACTCACCTTGAGGGAAAGAAAGCAAGTGACTTGCCACAAAAACCTTTAAGCAATATAATTTACTTTACTTGTAATATGCTGGAACAAACAGAACATTGAATACAAACCAACAATAGCAGGGGAAGATATAATTTACTTTACTTGTTTGGTGAACAATATATAAAATTTGGTCAAGTGAGACAGCAATATAAATACTAAGTACCAACTAATACAATATCTATGCCTTTTTATATAGCTTTGCATTAAAAAAAGTAATAGAAAATAATATGTATATATACTAGGAGTATATTTTATTATTATTATTAAATCATAAATTATGATAAATATTAATTTTTTAATTTTAAAAATAGATATTTTTAATAGGAAATAATAAATATTTTAAAAGCTATATAAAAAGGGATTTTTAATTAATTGACAACTTAAAAAGAAGTGTAGGTTAAATTTATATATGCATTGCTTTTATCCTCCTCCATGATGTAAATCAAGTTCAATGAAACAATGCAACTATTTGTAATACTATTAATTAACAAATAATATTAAAATAAAAAATAAATATTTTTATCAAAAAGTTACTTTGGGGTAGATTTAGAGGGGTAGGGTAGGCTTTCCAACTTTATAATATCACACATGTACATCTATTAAAGCTGGAATGCATGGGCCATCCCAACCGTTTCAATGTTGGAATGCAAAGATGATGAAGCTTCACTTTAAAATTTTACTCGGGACCAACATTTTATATTTTGATGCATAAATTCACCCTTATAAAAGTATTCACTCTTGAACAAGAGAATATTAGGAACTACTCACTCTCTTTCATGATAAGCTACATAACTTCTCCTATCTCAAGTATGTCACACTAATTTATTTTTAAGTTTTTTATTTCTCCCTATTTTTTAAATTTAGTCTATCTCAATTTAAATTTGAATTTTGAATTTTAAAATTTGATACATTATATCAATTTGATAGACATACAGATCATATGTATTTATTTAAATAATTTGTTGACAATGTGGTCATAGCTAAAAACTTGCAGAGCGAAAAACTTCTAACTAAATGCTTAGGTGTAACATAAATTGGAAAATCAAAATATGGATACTTACTCGGTATAGTTCAAAATCAGCAGCTGGCCCAATGTTCAGAGCCCCAGCTTTTGCCAGGTCGTACTATTTAACACTTGTCAAGAACTCATTGATGCTCTCTCTTGTTTGAATAGAGGCAGCAGTGTCAACCAAATAATCATAAACCTGCTAGATATACAGAACATTCATCTACCAATAAAACTTACAAATATTCCCATTTGTTAGAAAAATCAAATCTAACCTTGTATTCAGACTGCGCTACTTTGGCAATAACTCCTGTTGGATCCTTTGAAGCTCCTTTAGCTCGTAAGAAATCAAGGACCTCAAAATTTGTGAGTGCACTAGCATTGCCCTCTAAGCTGTGACAAAGCTATTAAACATCAATCATATCCCAATATAAAAGAGAAAGGTTCAATTGAAATTAGTGTATTAATTTTGAAAACAAAGAAAAATGGTAGAAACATACATTTTCCTCTATAAGACACCAGAGTGAGAGAAAAGGCAGTTACAAAACAAGAGTGTCTCCTTTGCTTCTACAATAAAGCCAGCCCAGTACACAAACAGACAATTACAGAATGAAATTCCAAGTTTTCACAAAATATAACAAATCACACTGCTAATACAGCTTAAACACACATAATTGGGTTGGGGTGGACATCAAAAGCAAAAAAAATTGAGTTGGGTGTGTTTTCCCCTACAAAGAAAAATAGCAATGTTAAAAAATTAGAACAATACATTTAATTTGAGCAACCAAACAAGAATAAAATAGTGATGGCAGAAACTAGTTGTGAAGCTTGTGGCGGTTTGAATTGTGAGTCCAAAGAATCTTCTGGTTTAGCCTTGGAAAAACTGGAATCAACAATAGGCTTTGCATTGTTAGGCTGAGTTAATCCAGCCACTGCCTTCATTCATGTGATTATCAATGTTTACTCCTACTGCACTCACTTCCTAACCTTCTGGTTTGTGATTCTTGACATCAAGAAAAATTAAATGCTTGATTACAATCAGCATCCCTATAATTTAAGTGTGAAATAACTACTATCTTCCATTCATTTCCATAAATTATCATGAAATTCATCTCTATCTATTCCTTTTAATACATGTTAAAATCAAAAGATAAAGACTAAACCAGCCTATAAGATTTAAAAGCTTAATTCACTAGAAATTACCCTTACCATTCGTTAAGTTATCATGTATTAGTCATGAGAGTGAACACTAAATAAAAACGTTTGCAATATAAATATATACATGAAGAGTTGGGTTATTAAAAAAAAAGTACCTCCATTGAGCCATAAGAGAACGGGTTTTTGTTCTGGTTTGCGAGTGGCCTCGAAAAACCATAGAACAGTGTTGTGCCTTGATTTTCATTGACAGTGATATAACCACCATATTCTTGAACTTCACCGGAGGCTGCGCAGGTAATCCATGCACTCTATCAGCTTCTTGCTCTGCCAGTATCTCCTGGCTAAGGTAACTAGCTACTGAAGGCTCTGCCACACCTAACGCTTCTATGGTCAAACAAACAAAACGCAGAAGATGAAGATTAAGAAAAACTGAACACAAAGCCATAACTGATATATATCTCCGGTGTAGGTGTGTTTGTGTAGGTGTGCGATATATATCCACGCATTGAATTGGCTAACGGCCAAACCAAATACGCCAAATACAGTGATTCAAAAAGCATTCAAATGCCTAAGCTGCGCCGCATTTCAGTAAGTTGCAGATGTGATCATTACAATGCAGCAACATTAATATAAAGTTGCATGCTAAAAGAATCAAAATCAAAATCTGGTATATATTGGCTTAGAAATATTTCTAGCCTTGTAGGAGAATTTGTAGAAGATAGGAATGAGAAAACGCTAAGGTTTATACTGTAATTAATAACACAAGAGTCTCAAGATAGAGAATGAAGCTTCATTGTAAGAACTGTGGAAAGCACCTGTAGCAGATGACGAGAGTCATGAGCAAAATGACGGCGACAGCAACGAAGTCTATTTCGTTGAAGCCTTTGGGAAGAGACGGCACCGTAAGGCGCCATTTGGTGGAGGAGATTCCGATTGTGGTGCCTAGGTACGTCATCAAGCCTCTGGCGACGGTGACATTGGAAAGCACAGACCAAAGGTGACGTGGAGGTAGCTGAAGGCGCCGTCGGCAACGGGCATGTCGACGACAAACTCAGTGTAGCAGAAGGCGGAGAGGAGGGTGCAGAAGCCGGCAGTGGCAATTAAAATAAGAGTAAACACCAAATTCAAATTAAATACTAATAGTATCTTAAAATTTCATTAATTTATCTACACTATCCATCCATTTGTAAGTAAAAATCTTTTTTATTTTACCTACAATTTAGCTGTAGGGATAAGTTTTTATAAGGTTTTACCTACACTACATAGTTATAGGTAAATTTTTTTTATATTTTTCCAAGATTTACCTATACTAAAAACTGTAAGTATAAGTCTTTGAATTTAACCTACATTAAACAATGGTAGGTAATAAAGTATTTTTAAAGTTTACCTACACTAATTCATGTTTGTAGGTAAAGGTGTTTGTAGGTATAAGGCATTTTTCTTGTAGTGCCTATGGTGGTTCAAGGAATGTGTGCAACACTTTTTTCACTAAATATTTATTATTTATATTGAAATTCGGGTGAGACACTATAGATAAGTGTTTGTTTGAGTATGTATTACATTGTTTCAAACATGGATCAATAATTTTTAACCAAATTTAGGCCATTATTTGGAACCTATGGTTGTGTTTAGGGTCTTATTGGAAAACTGTATTTATTAAAAAAGACAAATATACTTTAAGCATAACATGCTACCAAGTTGACTCATCTTCCAAAAGTAAAGAACCCAGTATAAGAAGATTTTTTATTCTTCTACCAAATTAAAAAATTTATTTCTTATGTTATCAAAAATTACATTTCCTTCGTTTTTTTTTTCTTCTAAGCGTTTTACCTTAAACTCAAAAAAATTAAAGTAGGATATTTTTCTTAATTATTATATTTATTATCCTTTAGGCACAAAATATAAAGTGATGTCTCTTTTATTGAATTTGTACCTATTTGGCTAAAATTTGTAGCTTTCACCTTGACATGGCAGAGGTTTGAGCAATTAAAGAATCCTAGGAAAAAGAGTGTGCCACATACTAGTAATTCAATGATTAACACTGAAGATCTTTTAACCATATACATATACTTTACTAATTAATAGTCTCAATTGTGATTTTGTTACTATCTGACTTTTCTAGGTATATTTATTAGCCGATTTACTCCAATAAATAGTCGGAAAAATTGAAATCCAAGTTGTCGATCACCTCGGAAAAATTGAAGCAAAAGGCGTCTTTTCTTTTTGTTTTTCGTCTCTTGAATAAATGGTTGGAAGACAAGTTGAGAAACAAAAAAAGGCTCAATAAGCAAAACATTGGATTGAAACAATTTTCTCTTCAAAATCAATCCAATCCAATTGATGTGTGAATCTCATAAATGTTGATTAAAATGAAATTGTGTTTAAGTCTGTCTGGAAGAGCAGCTCTCTGAAAAAAGTCTTGACTTTTTCATGGAAACTTTTACATGACCGTTTGGCAACTAAAGAAAACCATGATTATGAAGGGCCAAGACATTTATAGTAGCCAAGATGAGGTTACTACTTCACCTTCCTCTAGTGAAAGTGAAGAAGCAAAAGGGGAAGAATCTAGTGAAGAAATTGACTCCCAAGAAGAAAGGAACCTTTTAATGGTCAAAAGGCTTCTAGGAGGCCAATCTTGTGACTTGGTAAATTGGATTGATGCTATTAAACATCACTTGTAATGTTGCTCTATTTTTTTTCTTCATCCCTGTTTTTGTGTGCTTTCGCATTCCTTTATAGTCGCATACAACTATTCAAAAAAATTTCCCCATTTCTATTTATAAGCGAATGAACATAGGAATGATATTGAATCATATTTCTGAGTTCGACCTAAGTTAATCCCGTGCTGCGGAATTTCCAAGTTTTACTTACTTTTGAACGATTCGAAAGTCATTTTCAATTATTTTTTTTATCGACATCAATCGAGACTATTTTTGATCGGATGTCAGTTGGGGCAATTTTTTGGCAAACGCCGACTTGGACTTTCTTGGACGACATAGGCTGGTGATATTTTTTTGCTTGACGTCGGTTAAAAAGTAGCACCTACTAATGTTGATGAGAAAAAGCTTGGCCTACGTCAGTTGAACAAACCCTCAGCTGCCATCAACAGAAAACAAACTTAGCTGATGTCAACATAAAAATAACAATGACTAACATTGACCGAAAACCTAGCCTATTTGAACAAAAAAATATCCATAAAATGGCTTTGGCAAAAACCCTAGCTTGATGTCGACCAAAAAACCAAGCATATGTCAGCAAAAAAATGGCCTTGGCATCGACCAAAAATAGCCTTGACCATTGTCGACCGAAAAACATCATCAACTGATAAGTTCTATCCTATTTTATTGTGTACTTTTTTACTCTTAATGTTTATTGTGCCCAGTCCAACCATTTGAATGATGTGAGAATAGACTGTGATTGGAAAGTCATGATTTTATTTGGAATTGAAATTGGATGGTTGATGTGTTATGACCTAGGGATTTGTTTTAATATATTAATTTTATAAGAGGCTTGCTTTATATGTATCAAGATTTTATGATTTATCTTTCTAAGGATATGTGGTAAGTTGTAAAATTCAGAATATTTTTTCCAAGAAATTGGGGACAAGAAGAAATGATGTCTCCATAACCATGAACTATGAAATTGGGATAGAACACCACTTTTATTATATGAGATTGATGTTTTGGGTATTTCATAAGTCATAATGGTTTAAATAATATAAATTTTCTCAAACTCTATTTGAATCATATTTAATGAAAAATATAACTTTTTTATTTTTAGAGATTGTTTAATCTAGTCGATAAAAAATCAAGTTTTAATTTCAAATCAATCAAATGAAATTTTGTTCATTTAAATAGTGGATAAATTGAAAGTTCTAGGCATTGAGACATGTTTTTGTGGTAATGATACTCTACATAGATTTTTAACTATTTGTATAGGAACACTTGCCTAGTGGTCAACTCCAACTTGTTCAAACTCATTCAAACCCATGAACCAAACCCATAGACCCATTGATGTGACATGTCTTTAAAATTACTATTGTTGTTTATATGTTTACATATTTTTTATATTTAAAAGTTCAAATACTGGTGATAACACATTCACTAACTTGTTCAGACTTCAAAGTCTTTCATGAGTTACTAAGTTCCCATTCTCTCTCTCACTCTCTACACTTAGCATCAGATTAAGGTTTCCAATTCTTTCTATTGCCCTCCACACATTGACTATAGGACATCCCCTCCATCACGTATTTCGATTTCATCGAATGTCATTGTTGACTTATTGAGATTAAGTACTTAATTGTTAAGCAATATCACCATAACACTTTCATGATGCGCCAGCTAAGTGACTAGCTTCAAGGTGATTTTTCATAATTTGTAGTTTGTGCTTATTTAAAACCTCAGTTTTAAAAAGTTTAAAACAAATTTAGATGTTCAGAACCAATTCACTTAATCAAAATCAACTTGTTTGTGACCAAGTTGTTTAGGGTTGGGTTTCATAAAAAAGTAACATGAATCCAACCTACCTTCTAAAGGAGGAAGCTACAGGATTGAGCCAGATATATAGGTACAAATTCAATAAAAGGGACAACATTTTTTTTTGTGTGTGTGCGTATGTGAAGGGTAAAAAAACTTGGCCAAATCTATGTTATCTTTTTTAGTTTTAAGTAAAGGTTTCATAGATAAAAAATTGAAGGTAAAGAAATTTTGAATTCCATCATAACTAATGTTTTATTTGGTATAGATAAAAGATCTTCTTATACTATTTACTATTTAATTTTGGATGATGAGTCGATTTGGTAGTAGGTTTCATAAATTAGAAATTGAAGTAAAGGTTTTAAGAGTGATTTGATTTAGGCTTAGCCCTCCAAATGTCAAAAACAGTCAACCAAAGTCAAAGTAAGGAGTTGTAAGTCGACCAATTTATGACAATTTTGTAAAAAGATACAAGTTTAGTCAAAACCTTATAAATTAGAGTTTTGAACACCAAATTAACTAATTAATTAGTGTAGGCCTAATATAAATAATATAAATAGACAAAGACCTAATATAATTAATGTTTCTAATTATTAATTAGTTAACTAGAATTTAATTAACCTTAATTGTCTTAATTACAGCTAACTAATAATAGATTACTCCCTCCGTCTCGAAACAAGCTAAACAGGTATTTTATTTTCAAGATCCTTGTGATGAAAGATGGTTAGTGGTTCTACATGGAAAAACAATTAACGTTAATTTAGCCTAAAAAGATTAAATTTGTACTTCTGAGTTCGAGGATAGTGGGAAGCGTTTTGAAACTTTGAAAAAGGGGAACGAGAGGTCAACATTGTGTTAAGCATAGAGGTGGGTCTATGTCTTCGGTGGTGCATACAGGATATTAGGAAGGGAGGCAGATTCATGAAGGTGTACCATGGGTGAGTAACTTTGTGGATTTATTTTACTTTTGCATTTGTTTGAACTCATTAAGGCTTGGTGCTATGGCACTTCTTGTGTCTATTGCCCATCCAATTATTAATATATTTGATCTTTTTTCTAAAAGCATTGAGGTGAGACACAACAAGGTTCTAGGATTCAAAAAACTCATCTTTAATTGATTTAGGTGAGTTTTAACTATTAGAAATTGTAATTTAGTTTATAAATATAGATTGGTGATTTCACAAATCCCATGAAATTATATTTTAAAATTTCTAATAGACACGTTATCACTTAACTAACGATAGGAATCTAGAATAATTTTTTAATATATCAGGAAACTAGAGGTCATCATTAATTCATTTATTGATTTTTTTTGTCTACCATTAATATTTTAAGAATATAAGTAAAAAATTGATTAATGTTACATTAAAAAGCTAAAATGACAATTATTTTGATTTTTTTTCTCTTACATTACAATTATAATGGAATGGGAAGGAGTAGAATATAATGAAAGATAGAAGATTAAAGTCTCTTGCAAGATGAATAATGAAACTTTAATTAATCCTAATGAAACAAATTTGGACCCAAAAACCTAATGGGCCAATGGGGCCCGGCCCAAAACCCCAAGATGTAGGGTTACAATACAAGAAATGTAAACACTCTCCCTTGGTCCTCATTCATGCGCAGCCACTTCTAGAGTTTTAGGAGAGATAAGAGAGCTTTTATCTCTTGCCTGGTGTTCTCTCTCTAACTTCATGGTCATCCTAGGTCACGTTCTCACCTTTACAACTCAAATCTTGTCCCTTGGACATCAAATTCAAGGAGGAAGTTCTAGCAGACAAGGGTTTTTCATCAATCCATTTTGTTTTGCATTTTCTTGAACTCTAGAAGACTTCAAATATCTCAAGGTATTGTGAGGTTCTATTTTCTTTAATGTCTATTTTGGTTTGGGAGGTTATCCTCCATGAGTATGGGCTCTTAGATTTGGTTTGGGGGGGATTAGATTGAATTTTAAAATGAAATCCAAAATCTGATTTTATTCAAAACAGATGGGTTTATTAAATTTTAATATGTTCGACTTTTGGTTTATTTGATTTTCAGTTTTTTGCTTGATTTATTAATAAAGTTATATTATAAAATCAGTTTATGAACATTCCTAAGAAAACCGATAAAGTAAAGACATCAAATGTACAATTAAGTCTATTAACTAGTAAAGTACGTTTTTGTTGACAAATCTACAGTGTTAAACATTCATAGATTAATATGTATAGTACATTGTTTTGCCAATGATTCTTTAATGGACATTCTCTCCTACTTAATTTTTTCAGTTTAATGTAAAAGTTTATTTATAAAGAAAATTAATTTTGAGTTGCATAAAAAATTCCTTGTTGCTTTTGGTAGGGATAAAAGATCTTCATATATTGTGCTATTTACTTTTGAATGATGAGTAGATATGGTTGCACATTATACATAAATTAGGTTAGTCCTTTTTAATGAATTTAATTACTTATATCGATATCTATATTATATTTATTAGGTTAGAAATATGTAGACACAAAATAACATAACACCATGACATAAACTTTTGCAGTTTCCAATTGAAATTCACATAATTGGAAGGAATTATAGAATATATTGAAATTCACATAATTGGAAGGAATTATAGAATATATATATATATATATACATCAAAGATTAATACTCTCTCTGGTCTCATATATACGCAAAAATAATTACTTCCCATAAATTAAGAAAGTTAGTTGAAATCATTTAATTTTGCTAATCTCAAGTAGAAAGTAAGGTTATTCTTAAAATGTCCTCCATTCAAACCTGATACTTTGTACACTATATTCCATCCAATATCTACATATATTGTTAGGGATGAGTCGAGCCTAATGGTTAGTGTTTTATATGCATACCTTGGAAAATTGCACTTTTCTTAATTTGGTTTTTGTTCTTTCTTGCAATATCATCACACTCAATTTATCAGGTATTTCTTTATTTTTGAAGTGGCGTCTACATATATTGTTAGGGATGAGTCACCAGATTCTTTGTACACTAAAAATAAAGGAGTCACCAGATTCTTTGTACACTATATTCCATCCAATATCTACATATATTGTTAGGGATGAGTCGAGCCTAATGGTTAGTGTTTTATATGCATACCATGGAAAATTGCACTTTTCTTAACTTGGTTTTTGTTCTTTCTTGCATTATCATCACACTCAATTTAACAGGTATTTCTTTATTTTTGAAGTGGTGTCTCCAATCATCACACCTTGAAAAAGGTATGTATGTCTTCAACACCCCAATCCCAACCAATAGGGAAGATGAGATCATTGCTAAAGCCCGTTAGAAGACAAGTATGATGGTTATATTTGAATGGGACACATCTTAAAAGGTACGTGTCTGACACTTTTTTTTAAACTACGTGATGGGAACAAATAAGAAATTTCTTGTCAATTATTTTTATAATTATCGGATGATTGATAGTAGGCCTTTTATGAAACAAGTGCATAAATTGAATGTATGCTTAATATCTACGAACAAACACAATATAGATGTAGATGAAAGTTAATGATTCTATCTTGAATCATTGACAAAGTTCCTTCCTTATGGAATGACTTTAAAAAGTTTGAAACATCTAAAAGATCAAACCGATTTCTCTTGAACAACCGAGGTAGTAAAATGATACCAAAGGTACATATGTTCAACAAATGGTGTGAGTAATGGAGGAAGGTACATTGAAAAAGTTCTCTAAGAGTAGGAAGTGGGATTTTGTTATTCATGTAGTTTCACGTGCAGCCATAGTAAAAATGCATTTACGACTTCATTAAATATTGGATTGAGTTGGAATTTTGTGAGCCAATTCAGGATACATAATTCTTAAATCTAAATCTTTGGTTTGTTTATTGGTTGCTTGTGGTGAGAGATATTTAGTTTGTACTATCAACAATTTTTTATACTTTCATCTTCTTGATTCTCTATTTGTATGTTTGTTGTTGTTTTAGTTGTTTAACAATTACTCACTTTTATCTAAAACCATGTGATTTTCAGAATCATGGGATTTGGTTGTTTTGTTAAAAAAGTTGAGAGATATTTTGTTCATTAAGTTGTATGATTAATTGATGAACGTGATTTGTGCACTAACTTGAGTATGTTTAATCTAAAACCATTTGGTTCATATATATTTTTAAAATCGTGGGTGATTATGTGAAATTTTCAAAATTATTTAAAGATTGTATCCTTTCATGAGATTTTGTGTTTACTCATATGAAGTGAAAGTATGAATAGATGCACAACAAACATGAGATGTGACTCTTCACCAAGAGTCATGACATATGACTCTTACCAAGGGCCTTGAAAGCAGAAAATCACCGGATTCTTTGTAACCGTGTCCCTTCCTTTCTTCCCTTATGCACATAGAGAAATAAGGAAACTATCATCGCTAGTTGTTTTCTTTGGTTTTCCTTAACTTTTGTTGAGTCATCACCTCCAATTTCAACTAACATAATAGATAAATTTTGCTCGTGCATGTGTGCACGCATACCATGTCGAAGCATAGGTTGATGTCGTAAGATATTATAAAAATACATACCTTTCATACACAAACAAACATATTACTAAATCCTACAAGATCATATTGTAGTTTGATTTTGTGAACATTCATGTCATTTAATTATGCTAGTATCAGAAATAAGTAAAACATATTAACAAATGGTAAAGATTTGGTTTATAAGCTAATAATTTGTTCAACAATGACAAAATTTTGTTATATTTAATTTCTAAGCCAATGTATCTAGTCTATTGATTCTCTTTTCAAGATCCAATACTCCTCCAATAAACTGCCTTGATTCATTTATCTCATTTCCATCTTTATAATCTTCCTCCAAAGCCTCCATCAATGGTTCAACGGTGTCTTGGGAAGGATTTCCAAATAAAATAGATTTCAAAGGAGAAAATTCAGGTGGAAACACCAGCATCATTGCGTAGACTGCTCTTTCACCAAGTAATATTCTTTGCAAAATCACGATGATGATACAGTATTGACTGCTTCCACCATCCTGCATAACGCGTGGTGACATCTCCCTCAAAAAATCCAAGCAAGAAAATAGAAATTCCCGTTAGATATGGGTATGTAGTAATTTTTCCATGCAATGCCTTTGGTTCCAAAGAATGTAGCCACACAATCTAAAACTTCTTGATGCATTCTAAATTGCATTGCCACTCTTTATGTGATAGGTACTTTTGCGTAATACATTTGTGTGACAACTAGCATTGAAACTCTCATGCATATAGCAAAAAAAAAAAACTATTTTTATGTTGGCTTAAAATATTGGTCGCAAAGCTGATTATCTACATCAAGGAAAACAAACTTGCTCACTAAGCCATTGGGAGAGAAATCAATCTCTGCCAACCAAGTTGCATAGAATGTTTCATGCTCCATTTCATTCCCATTATCGATGAATATCAACCCTTGCTAATGTATAAACCCCATCCTTTTTAGGCCTTGTAGTTTGTTTTCCTATTGTATGTATCAATTTCTTCTCCACATTTATCATTTCATGGCTTTGAAATGGGGTGAAGACGGGATCATGAACTATTGGAAAATTCTCCAACACCATCACATCCTCCAAGGTGTTTTTTTTTCTTACCTTAGGGTACCAAAAAGGTATTTGTCTCAGGACACCACTTCTCAACAACCCCAAAAAACATGTTTTCATTTTTTACTATGAAGCACTTGGGTTGAAAACATGTGTTTTGGGTTGTTGAGAAGTTGTGTCCTTAGACAAATACCTTTTTGTGCTCCTAGGGTGAGAAAAATGTCACCTTGGAGGATGTGATGGTGTTGGAGGGTTTTGCAACTGTTGGTGATCCTGTCTTGACCCCATTTCAAAGCTAGGAAATGATGAAAGTGGAGAAGAAATTGATACATAGAACAGGACAACAGCAATCTCCAAGGAGTAAAAAGAGTAGGGACAACAACAATCTCCAAGGAGTAAAAAGAGTGAGGTTTATATAAACATTAGCATGGATGGATTTTTGTCAATAGTGGGAGTGAAATTGAGCATGAAACATCCCTTGTAACTTGCTTGGCAATGATTGGCTTCTCTCCTAGTGGCTTGGTGAGAAAGTTTGTTTTCTTTATTGTTGTTCATCTTGCTGGTGAGAATCAGCTTTGTGACCAACAGTTTTATCCAACATATAAAATGATTTTGGTCTATCGAAGAAAACAATAGTTTATTTGACTGGTAATGAAGAATTGGAATTGTAGTTAACTCTTTGGTCACCCTTTTACTTCTTGATCCAAACTTGGGTGTGGGAGAGATTAACAAATTAGCAACCATAGCCTAGGCTGATTACCAATGAAGAACATATGCTATTGAGGTGGAACAAGCTTAATCAATTGAAAATTGACTGTGTGAGATTTTCCCTGGACTCTACTAGGGGAAATTTTCCTTGGCATCCTTAATCATGTTCAAATTGTTGGTAAGTTTAGGTCTTTTAATCCAAAAAAGGAAACTTGGTTACCATGTGAGAGTAATTTGGATAAATGAAAATAGTTTTGGTTGTTATATGCATGAGTATTTCGATGCTTGTTTGCAACAATGTATTATAAAAAAGTACCTACCACATAGAGAGTGGCTATGCAATTTGGAATGCATCAAGAAGTTTCAGATTGTGTGATTGCATTCTCTGACACCAAAGCTATTGCATTGAAAAATAACTGCATACCCAAAACTACTTTAAAAATTGCAAACAATATTACTTGGCAAAAAAGCATTCTAAAGCTACTCTGCCATCATGGACCTCATGTATCAAAAGCAAATACAAATGGTAATGATGCTGATGTTGCACCTGAATTTTCTCCTTTGAAAACTGTTCAATTGGGAAATACTTCTCAAGACACTGTTGACCCAAGAGACGGAGGCTTTGGAGGAAGACTATGGAGATGGAAATGGGAAAAATGAATCAAGGCAATTTATTGAGGGGTTAATGGATCTTGAATAGAGAATCAATAGACTGGAGACAGTGACTAAGAAATTATAAAGATAGCAAAATTTGGTCACTATTGAAAAAATTATTCTTATAATGCCTAAAAATAAAATATGACACGATCTTGTAATTTTTAATGCCTTCGGTACATTAATGCCTTGGTTTCACATTTGTTATTTGTTATTTTGCCTTACTACAAGAAAAATGACCTATACCTACGGACAAAAACTATCACTATAAATAAAACAATCAGTAGGTAAATGTATGATAGACTTTGTCCTACGGACGTTTCTTCCGTCAACTTTGAGGAGGCGTATAATGACGACTAATTGTCTGTCACTATAGGTTTTAACTACTATGTATAGTGTGTATGTAAAAGTCATTAACTTTTACTTACATCTCCTAACTTTAGGTAAATGTCTTTAATATGTACCTATCTTCTTCAACTGTAGGTAAATATGTTTAACATGAACACCTCTAATAAGAAGACAATTCTAGGGTGCCAATTTGAGAGCCTAACTAGAAAGGCTATGACCTGTTTGGTAACTAGGGATGCACCTTGGCATTGGAATCTGCCCTCCTCAACCTTGCCTTGCTATAACATGAGTGTCCAAGTACTATTTTTCCTTAAATTATTACTAGCTGGAAGCTTACCAATCATCATATACGGACACACTTTGCATAGAGTCAATATTAGAGAATCTCAAGCCAGAAGCATATCTTTTACTACATTAGAAAGCACAACTGTACAAGAGAAACAGAGAAAATCCTAGCTAATGAACACCATAATAAACTTCACTACCAGTCGCACTCTTCTCATAGTTATCATTAAAAGTATTTACATGGCCTCGCATGTAAGCCTTACCGTCACAAGCACATAAACACATTACTCCATTAATCCATCACACAGTACTCTATTTGAAAATGGATCTTTCACTCTGTGCCTACAAGGACTGCTGACCCTTCCACCTGATAGTTCATCGCATCTAATAGACAAAATATATCATAAGATATAAGTCTCAAAGTTCATAAATGGGGAGAGTCACACGGTCAAAATAAGCAAACTAACCATGAATGCAGAAACAAATATTCAAATAAATAATACCACTATTATGTGTAGTGGAGCTTTCCAATTTTTGTACCTAACACTCGATTTTCTTGTTAACCAAGGCCCAAAAGACCACCTAAACAAGACTTGCAACCACTTGAGAGCCTAACCGAACTTTCTTAGATTATAATTTTGCTCTTAGGAACTTACAATGTTATTACCTCGGTGAAATTTAGTTGCAACTGGCAATCCTAGTTACGTAATGGATATTCAACTCTAACTTCTTAAGCTCTAAGATTACCTTCAAAAGTGATATGAAGATTTAAGTTTAAATTAGTCTAACCCATTCATTTTGGACACTACATTTTCCGTTTAGTGAAATTTAGCTGTATGTGTTGGCTTTTTGTGAACTCCTATTCTATTGTCTTTGACCTCACATTTTCCCTTTGTACCTGATGCAGTCTCAACTGACATTAACCTTATATTACTATTGGGACTGATCACTGATTCTCTGTTCTAAACAGATGAAAAGAATATTCTGCAAAGAGAACTGAGAGCAGCACCGGTAATTATATTTAAACTCATGTCATCTTGTTACCTTGAAGAATGCACCCCAGATTTGCTCTTCCTTGGCAGGTACTGCAGTAATCTTATTCTTTGGATTCTCATAGCATCTCAATCCTCCAACTGCTGTAGAGTAGAAACATCCAGTCCAATTTACAAAATAACAATGTCAATAGTGACGGGATACTTACAATCATGGGGAGCAAAAAGAAAAAGAACATAGACAACGTCAATGTAAAAATCCTCATATTATGAATTATCATCATCTTGAAGGGCAGGGAGGAAATGATCCAATATGGGATCACTTGGAACAAATAGTTTCCAAAATGCTGAGGATTGTGATATGCAGGAACAAAAATAAACTCACCTCGAGGGAAAGAAGCAAGTGACTTGCCACAAAAACCTTTAAGCAATATAGTTTACTTTATACTTGTGATATGTTGGAACAAATAGAACATTGAATACAAACCAACAATAGCATGGGAAGATATAATTTACTTTACTTGTTTGGTGAACAATATATAAAATTTGGTCAAGTGAGACAACAATATAAATACTAAGTACCAACTAATACAATATCTATGCCTTTTTATATAGCTTTTCATTAAAAAAAGTAATAGAAAATAATATGTATATGATGGAAGCTTGCTTGTGGGGCTTCTATGGAGGTTGGATCTTTGAGCTTCAATGAGGTCCTTTAATGGTGATTTTCCACCATGGAGATGCAGCAGAAGACAAAGGAGAAGAGGTGAGAGGAGGCGCCATCCACTAGGGAGTAAGCCATGGAAGAAGGAGCTTCACCACCAAGATGAGCCTTGGATAAGAAGCTTGGAAGGATGCTTCAATGGAGGAAAAGAAAGAGGAAGAGAAAGAGAGAGGGGGGAGCACGAAATTGAAGGAATAAAAGAGGGAGAGAAGTGGAACTTTGAATATGTCTCACAAGACTCTCATTCATCAAAGTTACAACAAGTGTTACACATGCTTCTATTTATAGACTAGGTAGCTTCCTTGAGAAGCTTTCTTGAGAAAACTTCCTTGAGAAGCTTCTTTGAGAAAACTTCCTTGAGAAGCTTCTTTGAGAAAACTTCCTTGAAAAGCTAGAGCTTAGCTACACACACCCCTCTCATAACTCAGCTCACCTCCTTGAGAAGCTTCCTTAAGAAGATTCCTAAAGATGCTTGAGCTTAGCTACACATATCTCTCTAATAGCTAAGCTCACCTCCTTGAGATGAGAAGCTAGAGCTTAGCTACACACTCCCTATAATAGCTAAGCTCAGCCCTATGACAAAAAATATGAAAATACAAAAAAAAAGTCCTTACTACAAAGACTACTCAAAATGCCCCGAAATACAAGGCTAAAACCCTATACTACTAGAATGGCCAAAATACAAGGCCTACGAAGGAAATACTTATTCTAATATTTACAAAGATAAGCGGGCTCATACTTAGCCCATGGGCTCGAAATCTACCGTAAGGCTCATGAGAACCCTAGGGCCTTCCCTTGGATCTCTAGCCCAATCTACTTGGAGTTTTCTACCCAATGCCCTTGCGGGGTAGGATTGCATCATTCCCTCCACCTTGGAAAGGATTTGACCTCAAATCTCGAGGTTCTTCATACTCTGGGCTTCTTCCCTCAACACCTGTAAAAAGAACAAAAACATATGTATTAGTGGTGTTTCGTATGTTGAAGTAAGGTAAGGTCTGAAAACCAATTTCCTGGGCATCTTCCCATGAAAGAACATGGTTTCTCACCAACTCAATGAGTGGTGCTACAAGTATAGAAAAATATGGGACAAACCTTTTGTAAAAGTTTGTTAAGTCATGGAAGCCCCAAATTTTTCTTATACTTGGTGGAGTGGGCCACTCAGGAATGACCTATATTCTCTTAGGGTTCATGGGAACCCCTTGATCACTATTTGAAAAATTAAGAAAAGTAACGCAATAAAACATACCTTTTTCTTTATTTTCATATTGATTATTCCTACCAAAAAGTATGACAAACCTAAGGTGTCCCATATGAGTACCTAAGTTTGTATTGAAACTAAAAATAAGAACAAACCTACCTAATGGGTCCCTATGTACACAAATCATGAAGATGTTGGGTGCATGAGTGATTTTACAAAAGAGTGTTGCACCACTCAAAACATTCATCATACCACCTATTTTAGGGACTTGGTGCCTATTAATACCTATTTTGGGCACCAACAAAGCACAAGGATTTAAGCTTTTGCGAACCAAACCCTCATCCAACAACTTCTTTACTTGAGGAATAAACTCAAGCCCAAGAGGTGTGGCAATGCTAGCAAGTGCCTTTTTACAAAAGAGAAAATGTGGAGGTTGTCTAAGAAGGGAAATTTCTTTAATATTTGTCTTTATTTCAAAATGTCTTTCCTTCTTAGCTAACCTCTTGGAGGAGACATTTACCTCCTTACACTCCTCCTTAACCATTAAAGGTTGTCCTTCTTCTTGGGGGTAGATCTCTTCACTAGATTCTTCCCCTTTTGCTTCTTCACTTTTACTAGAGGAAGGTGAAGTAGTAGTCTCATCTTGGCTACTATAAATGTCTTGGCCCCTCATAATCATGGTTTTCTTGGTGGGGCATTGAGAAGTAATGTGTCCTCTTCCAAGACATTTAAAGCACTTCATGGAGCTAGTCTTCTCTTGCATACTAGCCTTAAGGGGTTGCTTTTCTATTGTCTTCCCTTTATCATCTTTGGGCTTAGAAGGTCTCACCCCTAAGATTCCTTGACCTTGGTCTTTCTTTGGATAAGAGTGAGAGCCATAAGATTTTGAAGTAGACTTCCTTTTAAGTTGTTGCTCTACCCTTATTTCCCAATCTAAATTAGCCTCTACATTGTCCTTCCCATGGAAGTATGAGAGTTTAATGTTAACCTCTTGAGACTTTCTTTCATTTTCCCTCCTATGGGAGTGAGGTCTAAGATGTGACCTATGCCTTCCTTCATAATAGTCACGAAGTTCTTCACTTAGGCTCTTACAAGAGTTATGACTACTATAGGAGGCATGTTTTTCTCTTTTCATTTCTTTTATTATTTTTCTTCTTTCTTCTTCTCTTATTTTCTTTCTTTCATCTTGACTTATTTCTTCCACTCTTATTTTTTTCCTTTTTCTTTTCTCTCTTGTTTTTCTTTCCATAGCTTAAGGGAACTCAACTCATCTAAGATTCTAGATAAAGGGTCTTTATGACTAGTACCCTCGTCATTAACACTAGATGAATGATGACTCATGTTGGTTCCTAAGTTGTGGTTCTTTCTTGTTGGAGGTTTGAAAACAAAAAGGTAAAAGAAACTATGGTTGAAACTAGCCAAAATAAACACTAAAAGAGGTGTGAAAGATAAGGTAAAAAAAAAACTAATTGGTAAAAGGAAAGCTATCTAGGTGGTTTGACAATGGAAGGTAAAGGATATAAGCTATGAAAGTAAGCAAGAAATGTAAACTAGGCGAATCCTAAGAGTGTTTGGATGACCACATTCAAGGTTCCCAACAAAACACTCACTATCCTAAGGAAAAATTGCCTAAAATTATTACACACAAATGGAAGTTTGGTAACCTATTGGAGGCTCCCAACACACTTCCAATGAAAGGCCTTTTTGTTACAAAACTTGAAAGCAATGAAAGTAAGTAAATTGCAAATTACAAAATTACAAAACGGTCCTCAATTTTGGTGGCTGTTCTCTCTTTGGTGATTCACTCAATTTGGAGTGCTTCTTAGTCCAATAGCTCTTAAGGTGGTTGGCACCTTTCTTCTTGACTCAAATTCTTCAAGGGATGGCACCAATCCTCCTTCCAATTCCCTATATGGCAACCCACAAACAAGGAAACAAAGAGACAAGCAATAACCAAAGACAAAAAAAAAATGAAATGAAAGCTAAACCAATGGATTTTTAACAAGACAATTTTTCAAGGATTATTCAACAATTAAAGCAATGAAAAGGACATAGAAGCAAGCTAGGACTCAAAGAGAAACTTAGAATGGCTCTAGAGTAGAGTAAAAAAAACTAAAAATAAAAAACTCAAAAAACCTTTAGCTTTGGCACTTGTCTTCACACTAATTTTCAATTGAAATTTTGGAACTAAGATTGGTATAACATAGGCACCAATTATAGAATAAATTTTGAGCCAAAACAACAAGCACACTTCTCTTTCATTTTTTTTCTTGGATACTGATTTTCCTGCCAACTTATGTGATTTTTCGTATTTTTTTCCTTTTATCCAAATCACTTGTTTCTTTTTTATAACTTTTTTTCCATATGTTTAGCAAATTCAGTAAAAATTTCAGCTCAAAATTCGAAGTAACCAATTCTCAGTAATTTTTACAAGTTTGTATGTCCAAGCTGCCAGCACCAGCGATTTTTTTTAAGCATGATATATTGATTGCCTTGGGCTTACTTTCAACCTTCCTATGTATGTTGAACTCACTAGGATTGTTTAACACAGTTTTAGGAGTTCAATATTCACTTAGGATCAACATTTCAGCCAGCAATTCAATCACCAAAACTCAAATTCACAATAGACACAATCATAAGGAAACCTAAAAGTTCAAGAAAAGGTTCACAATCAAAGACTCTCTAAGAATTT
Organism: Glycine max; assembly: GCF_000004515.6. Lineage (NCBI taxonomy): Eukaryota > Viridiplantae > Streptophyta > Magnoliopsida > Fabales > Fabaceae > Glycine > Glycine max. The sequence continues at coordinate 37,133,819 of NC_038254.2, read as the reverse complement.
TGCATGAACATGTTAAGGACTAATTAACATGAAAGATTTGACTCAAATCAAATAATAGGTTAAAATAATTTCATACACTCATGAACAAATCAGTTAGACAAAGAAACAAGAAAATAAAATTCAGCACAACATAAGAAATCTTATGTGACAAGTTTCATGACTAGACATGACTTCTATGACAAAACTACAATAGGTGAACAAGTCACTCTAGATTTTTGAGGTTTTCTTCTACTTTAATATTTTTGTAAGAATTTTATGGTTTAGGTTTCAGCCACAAAAAATAACAAGACAAAACTCAAAGGAACTCAAACTCAACACAATTCATGGTTCAAGAACGCGAACAAGAAATTTGAAGCATAGAAAATCAAATCTAGCTTCTATAGCAAGTTTAATCGGTGGAAACTCTAAAGAATCATGTTTAAAACATTTATCACAAGACATGTGAGGAGATACATGGAGAAAAAAATGAAGAAACAACAATGGAAGAGAAGGTAAAGCAAAAAAATTAATGGAGGTTTAAGGAGCACCTACTTGAAGCTCTTGTGCTCTGATACCACTTGATGGAAGCTTGCTTGTGGGGCTTCTATGGAGGCTGGATCTTTGAGCTTCAATGAGGTCCTTTAATGGTGATTTTCCACCATGGAGATCCAGCAGAAGACAAAGGAGAAGAGGTGAGAGGAGGCGCCATCCACTAGGGAGTAAGCCATGGAAGAAGGAGCTTCACCACCAAGATGAGCCTTGGATAAGAAGCTTGGAAGGATGCTTCAATGGAGGAAAAGAAAGAGGAAGAGAAAGAGAGAGGGGGGAGCACGAAATTGAAGGATTAAAGAGGGAGAGAAGTGGAACTTTGAAGTATGTCTCACAAGACTCTCATTCATCAAAGTTACAACAAGTGTTACACATGCTTCTATTTATAGACTAGGTAACTTCCTTGAGAAACTTTCTTGAGAAAACTTCCTTGAGAAGCTTCTTTGAGAAAACTTCCTTGAGAAGCTAGAGCTTAGCTACACACACCCCTCTCATAACTAAGCTCACCTCCTTGAGAAGCTTCCTTAAGAAGATTCCTAAAGATGCTTGAGCTTAGCTACACATACCTCTCTAATAGCTAAGCTCACCTCCTTGAGATGAGAAGCCAGAGCTTAGCTACACACCCCCTATAATAGCTAAGCTCACCCCTATGACAAAAAACATGAAAATACAAAAAAAAGTCCTTACTACAAAGACTACTCAAAATGCCCCGAAATACAAGGCTAAAACCCTATACTACTAGAATGGCCCAAATACAAGGCCTACGAAGGAAATACCTATTCTAATATTTACAAAGATAAGCGGGTTCATACTTAGCCCATGGGCTCGAAATCTACCCTAAGGCTCATGAGAACCCTAGGGCCTTCCCTTGGATTTCTAGCCCAATCTACTTGGAGTTTTCTACCCAATGCCCTTGCGGGGTAGGATTGCATCAGTATATATATTGGGAGTATATTTTATTATTATTATTAAATCATAAATTATGATAAATATTAATTTTTTAATTTTAATAATAGATATTTTTAATAGGAAATAATAAATATTTTAAAAGCTATATAAAAAGGGATTTTTAATTAATTGACAACTTAAAAAGAAGTGTAGGTTAAATTTATATATCCATTGCTTTTATCCTCCTCCATGATGTAAATCAAGTTCAATGAAACAATGCAACTATTTGTAATACTATTAATTAACAAATGATATTAAAATAAAAAATAAATATTTTTATTAAAGAGTTACTTTGGGGTAGATTTAGAGGGGTAGTGTAGGCTTTCCAACTTTATAATATCAGACATGTACATCTATTAAAGATGGAATGCATGGGCCAGCCCAACCGTTTCAATGTTGGAATGCAAAGATGATGAAGCTTCACTTTAAAATTTTACTCGGGACCAACATGTTATATTTTGATTCATAAATTCACCCTTATAAAAGTATTCACTCTTGAACAAGAGAATATTAGGAACTACTCACTCTCTTTCATGATAAGCTACATAACTTCTCCTGTATCAAGTATGTCACATTAATTTATTTTTAAGTTTTTTTATTTCTCCCAATTGTTTAAATTTTGTCTATCTCAATTTAAATTTGAATTTTGAATTTTAAAATTTGATACATTATATCAATTTGATAGACATACTGATCATATGTATTTATTTAAATAATTTGTTCACAATGTGGTCATAGCTAAAAAATTGCAGAGCTAAAAACTTCTAACTAAATGCTTAGGTGTAACATAAATTGGAAAATCAAAATATTGATACTTACTGGGTATAGTTCAAAATCAGCAGCTGGCCCAATGTTTAATATGTTCAGAGCCTCAGCTTTTGCCAGGTCGTACTATTTAACACTTGTTAAGAACTCATTGATGCTCTCTCTTGTTTGAACAGAGGCAGCAGTGTCAACCAAATAATCATAAACCTGCTAGATGTACAGAACATTCATCTACCAATAAAACTTACAAGTATTCCCATTTATTAGAAAAATCAAATCTAACCTTGTATTCAGACTGTGCTACTTTGGCAATAACTCTTGTTGGATCCTTTGAAGCTCCTTTAGCTCGTAAGAAATCAAGGACCTCAAAATTTGTGAGTGCACTAGCATTGCCCTCTAAGCTATGACAAAGCTATTAAACATCAATCATATCCCAATATAAAAGAGAAAGTTCAATTGAAATTAGTGTATTAATTTTGAAAACAAACAAAAATGGTAGAAACATACATTTTCATCTGTAAGACACCAGAGTGAGAGAAAAGGCCATTACAAAACAAGAGAGTGTCTCCTTTGCTTCTGCAATAAAACAAGCCCAGTACACAAATAGACAATTACAGAATGAAATTCCCAGTTTTCACAAAATATAACAAATAACACTGCTAATACAACTTAAACACACATAATTGGGTTGGGGCAATTTTTTGGCAAACGTCGGCTTGGACTTTTTTGGACGACATAGGCTTGTGATATTTTTTTTGCTTGACGTCAGTTAAAAAGTAGCACCTACTAATGTTGATGAGAAAAAGCTTGGCCTACGTCGGTTGAACAAACCCTCAGCTGCCATCAACAGAAAACAAAACTTAGCTGATGTCAGCATAAAAATAGCAATGACTAACATTGACCGAAAACCTAGCCTATTTGAACAAAAAAATATCCATAAAATGGCTTTGGCAAAAACCCTAGCTTGATGTCGACCAAAAAACCTAGCATATGTCAGCCAAAAAATGGCCTTGGCATCGACCAAAAATAGCCTTGACCATTGTCGACTGAAAAACATCATCAACTGATAAGTTCTATCCTATTTTATTGTGTACTTTTTTACTCTTAATGTATTTTGTGCCCAGTCCAACCATTTGAATGATGTGAGAATAGACTGTGATTGGAAAGTCATGATTTTATTTGGAATTGAAATTGGATGGTTGATGTGTTATGACCTAGGGATTTGTTTTTATATTAATTTTATAAGAGGCTTGCTTTATATGTATCAAGATTTTATGATTTATCTTTCTATGGATATGTGGTAAGTTGTAAAATTCAGAATAGTTTTTCCAAGAAATTGGGGTCAAGAAGAAATTATGTCTCCTTAACCAAGAACTATGAAATTGGGATAGAACACCTCTTTTATTACATGAGATTGATGTTTTGGGTATTTCATGAGTCATAATGGATTAAATAATATAAATGTTCTCAAACTCTATTTGAATCATATTTAATGAAAATTATAACTTTTTTTTATTTTTAGAGATTATTTATTCTAGTCGATAAAAAATCAAGTTTTAATTTCAAATCAATTAAATGAAATTTTGTTCATTTAAATAGTGGATAAATGGAAAGTTCTAGGCATTGAGACAAGTTGTTGTGGTAACGATACTCTACATACATTTTTAATTATTTGTATACGTACACTTGCCTAGAGGTCAACTCCAACTTGTTCAAACTCATTCAAGTATGGGTTGGGTCATGGGTGTTAAACTTTAAACCCATGAACCAAACCCATAGACCCATTGATGTGACATGTCTTTAAAATTACTATTGTTGTTTATATGCTTACATATTTTTTATATTTAAAAGTTCCAATATTAGTGATAACACATTCACTAACTTGTTCAGACTTCAAAGTCTTTCATGAGATACTAAGTTCCCATTCTCTCTCTCACTCTCTACACTTAGCATCAGATTAAGGTTTCCAATTCTTTCTATTGCCCTCCACACATTGACTATAGGACATCCCCTCCATAACGTATTTCAATTTCTTCGAATGTCATTGTTGACTTATTGAGATTAAGTACTTAATTGTTAAGCAATATCACCATAACACTTTCATGATACGCCAGCTAAGTGACTAGCTTCAAGGTGATTTTTCATAATTTGTATTTTGTGTTTATTTAAAACCTCAGTTTTAAAAAGTTTAAAACAAATTTAGATGTTCAGAACCAATTCACTTAATCAAAATCAACTTGTTTGAGACCAAGTTGTTTAGGGTTGGGTTTCATAAAAAAGTAGCATGAATCCAACCTTCCTTCTCAAGGAGGAAGCTACAGGATTGAGCCAGATATATAGGTACAAATTCAATAAAAGGGACAACATTTTTTTTTTTGTGTGTGCGTATGTGAAGGGTAAAAAAAGTTGGCCAAATCTATGTTATCTTTTTTAGTTTTAAGTAAAGGTTTCATAGATAAAATATTGAAGGTAAAGAAATTTTGAATTCCATCAGAACTAATGTTTTATTTGGTATAGATAAAAGATCTTCCAATACTATGTACTATTTAATTTTGGATGATGAGTCGATTTGGTAGTAGGTTTCATAAATTAGAAATTGAAGTAAAGGTCTTAAGAGTGATTTGATTTAGGCTTAGCCCTCCAAATGTCAAAAACAATCAACCAAAGCCAAAGTAAGGAGTTGTAAGTCGACCAATTTATGACAATTTTGTAAAAAGAAACAAGTTTAGTCAAAACCATAGAAATTAGAGCTTTGAACACCAAATTATCTAATTAATTAGTGTAGGCCTAATATAAATAATTTAAATAGACAAAGACCTAATATAATTAATGTTTCTAATTATTAATTAGTTAACTAGAATTTAATTAACCTTAATTGTTTTAATTAAAGCTAACTAATAATAGATTACTCCCTCCGTCTCAAAACAAGCTAAACAGGTATTTTATTTTCAAGATCCTTGTGATGAAAGATGGTTAGTGGTTCTACATGGAAAAACAATTAATGTTAATTTAGCCTAAAAAGATTAAATTTGTACTTCTGAGTTCGAGGATAGTGGGAAGCGTTTTGAAACTTTGAAAAAGGGGAACGAGAGGTCAACATTGTGTTAAGCATAGAGGTGGGTCTATGTCTTCGGTGGTGCATACAGGATATTAGGAAGGGAGGCAGATTCATGAAGGTGTACCATGGGTGAGTAACTTTGCGGATTTATTTTACTTTTGCATTTGTTTGAACTCATTAAGGCTTGGTGCTATGGCACTTCTTGTTGTGGTTTTGATGATTAGTGTTTAGTATGTTTTCAGTTAAGTTGAACTATGATGTGCATTATAAGGTTGTTATAGACCCTTGGGCATCATGTTCCGAGCTAAGAGTTTTGTTGTGCATTTTAGTTAGATGAAGATGACCCTTAGAGTATGCTACGTCTAGGTGAAAGATAACTACAAATTCTTCTTGGGCAGAAGTTATTTTGAGATGAGAGGAAACCTAAGATTAAGATGAAATGCTCTTAACTAGTAGTCGAACCAAAAGGTTATTTTAGGACTCATTGGATTAACCTTTATGCTTGCTGGAGATGACTCAAGCAAGTTTTAGTTTTTGAGTGAGATCCTTATAAGGAGTAAGCCATAAGTTCATAGAGAAGCTGACCACTGTAAATTGTTGAGTGCTATCTTAGCCGCGTAGGTCCTTATTGGAGTAGTAAAATATTTGAAATAATTTTTAAGTTTAGAGGAGTGCTTGTAGGAGGACAAATAGTGATCAATGTTTCTTGAGAACTTAAGACTTATGAAAAGATTTATCCTATATGTGAGTTAGAATAGGTAACCATGGGGTTCACCATAATATTTTGGGAGACATTACCGTTAGTTTGATACATTGTGAGGATCTTTGGAGTTGAATCCGAGATAAAAGAGATGGGTAAAATTCTCAAGAATCTTGTTGTGAGTTTAGTTTTAAACATTAGGACTAGCTTAGTAGTTAGAGCTTGTATAGGAAACCGATGATATGACTAGTGTCCTAGTTATAGAGTTAGATATTGTAAACAACAATCAAAACCTCAAGTTCAAGTACAAAGTTATAGGGTGACATGGGTATATATGTGTGAAGATTACCTTAAGGTGAACAAACTTACAGAAGTAGGGAGTAATCTGTATTGCTTATCTAATTAGCACCCAGTTAGTATCAGGTAGGCAACCTTAGAGTTGAATCGTTACAATTCTTGGACCTAAGTGAGAGTTATGAGTCAAGTATACCTAAGTAAGGAAGATTGTGCTTAGGGAAGAGGGATAGATTCGAGGGTAGTTAAAAGAGTCGAAACTCATTATTTTTTTTGAAACGTCCGATGTTCGAAAAAGAGTCGACCATGTGATCAGTCGTGTCTTCTTGTGTTTGTTTTTTCATTTCAAATTGTCATTAGCATCTCCTATGATATTATTATACTCCAAATAGTATGTCATTCACATTCTATTATGGTTGAGATGTTACTCTTGCGACACAACTTTGCTCATGAAAAACTATCATTGAGGGAACGAGGATCACCAGATTTACCGTCAAGTGTAGAAAACTCTTATGATCGAAGTCACCGATAAGTGTTTCAACAAAGCAGACAACTTGATATTGAAAACTATATGGGTAATATCTTTTCTCGATATTTCGGCAAAGTTTCGGGGACGAAACTTCTTTTAAGAGGGGTGGAATTGTAACATCCCAATTTTTTTAATCTAGATTAAAAAGGACTGTTATTTATAAATAAATAAAGTTTTAGAAAAATGATGAGATTTTATAAATAAATAAATAAATAAGGAGATATAATTATTAATTAAAATAATGATTTGAGAGAAAATAAAATAGGGTATTTCATTTATTTGTTTGATAGGAAATAAAAAAGTGTTTGTTTTTATAAAATAAATAAATAAATATAGAGCAAATAATAGGCTGAGTACCCTAGGTATAAATAGTTATGTTAAGTCAGGTGCCTCTTTTTGGCCTCATTTTTGTTTTTCCCCTTCTCCTCTCAAAACCCTTTCTTTTTCCCGCAGCCCACCAAACCTGTCTTAGAAAAATGACGATCTCGGGCTCATTCACCGTTGGATCATCGTGAAGTTTGAGCACCACGTTTGCAACCCAATTCTGAGACTTTTAACAGTTGGGTATTTCGATATTACGTCTGAGCCTAGGGGAAAACCCTTCGCATTTTAGCCTTTTATTTTCCCGCAGAAACCCAAAACTGTCTCAGTAAAACTACGATTCCGATTTCGTTTACCGTTGGATTTTCATGAAATTTGGATATGCTATTCGAAATTTAATTGTGCACACTTTCACCGTTGGGATATTTGAGATATATATTCGTAGAGGGAGAAAAAGGAATCGCATGAAGACAGTATAAGTGGAGGTTTCAATCTCTTCTCCGTCTCTCTTACGTTTGGGAATTCTATGGGAGCAGTCGGAGGAATAACTGAAGGAATCTCAAGGAACCACTAGAGATGTTACTATCACTAGCTGAAGACACGTGAGTCCGCTCAGAGGTAAGGGATGAGTTTATCGCAATTGGGGGTTAGAATGAACATGTGTAGGGATCCTTAGAGAACTAAATTTGGGTTTATTTTGGGATGTTTATTGAATTATAATTTTTCTTTATGATTATGAATACAATATTATTGTCTTCTATGTACCAGTTGATGTCCTGATGAGAATTGATTGATAAACTTGAGTGCTCTTGATGTCTTTGTATTAACCCATGATTTTGATTAATTGATTTTGATACAAATGTGAGGAACTATTTCAGAGGTTTTACATTCCATGTTGTCATAAAATCTTTTGTATAAATTGTTATGTTGAGGTTATGAAATGATGATTCAAACTGTGAGTATGTGATAAATTGAACATGTGACGAATGATGAAATACATGTGTATTGAGATGAGATGTGTGTATTGAGTTGTGAACTATGAACTGTGCAATCACACAATTGTAAGACCCTTTAAGGGCGACAAGTATTGTGATGGGATCCACTGTGGGAACCCGACGAGTTAAAATGATTTTGAAAACAATTGAGTAGATGTGTGTATTGCATAGTTCATAGGTAAAGTGTATATGATTCATGAGGTGTGAAAACATGTAAAATTGAGATTATACCATTGTGAATGGGATTAAGTGTATGTGATAAATTGAGTATGTATATGATTGAGATATATATGTGTATTGAGTTGTGAACTATGAATTGTACAATCACACGATCATAAGTCCCTTCAAGGGCGACGAGTTAATGCTACGTCCCTTTTAGGGCGACGAGTTGATGTTAAGTCCCTTTTAGGGCGACGAGTTAATGTTAAGTCCCTTTAAGGGCGACGAGTTAATGATAAGACCCTTAAAAGGCGACGAGTTAAAATTATTTTGAGAACAATTGAGGAGTCGTGTGTTTTGTACAGTTCATAGATAGAGTTTGTGTGCTAAAATGTTTTCTGGGTTGGACCTGAATCAGGAGGGAGAGGCCTTGACGGACTCTTCGGAGTGTAGGCCTTGGGGGTCACACGGTTTGAGTGCTCCTTTAAGCCTATGTTGATCCCATATGGTTGGAGCATTCTCGCAAAACACTGTGACCCTGACTGGTCTCCCTATGATATTACCTAGTGAGAGTGACTTGACTTACTATTGTGTGGTTTGTCTTGTCATGTACTCCTAGGTGCCCGACGAGGTTTTTCACTAACATGGTACCACATTGCATATAGGCTTGAGTCTTAGCATAACTGTTGCATACGCTTGCTAATTGTTTATTATGAAATTGATGTGTTATTATGTCTTGATCGGAGTGTGTGATTCCTGTGTATTGTGATTGATGATTGAAAAGTGTGATTGATGAATGACAAAGTGATGAAATAGTGTGAGATATGCTAAGTAAATTGTATTTGGCTACTATATGTTGTGTTGTTTCTCTCTAGTAGTTAGAAATGTGATAACTCACTCCCGGTTTGTTGTTTGTGTTTGGATCCTGTGATGATCTTGAACTTTGTGTTCGGGGGAGCAGATGAATAGGTGGATGACTATGAAGAACCTCATGCTAGAGGACACGGGAACACCATGCTCTGATAGGATGTGACATTAGGATATGAGTTCTATATTAATTGTATGAAACTTAGATGACCTTCTTTGAGCCGAGATGACTTTATTATTTATTTGGACAAGTTTGAATATGATGTAGAAGAAAGTGAATGTGAGCCTTTTACCCATTTGAAAGGCTTGTATTTAAAAATATTTTAAAAATACTTTTAATTAATATTTACATTTTTATTCCTTTATTAAAATATATGTGAGGGGTAGAGGGTGTCACACATTTGTGTGACAACTAGCATTGAAACTCTCATGCATATAGCAAAAAAAAAAAAATTATTTATCGAACGTATTGAACATAAGGGTGCTAAGGAAAGTAGTCCCTAGCTGAATCCAGGGCAAATCTCCTACCCTCAATTTTCAAGGGATGAAGCTTGTGCCACCCACATAGCATAGGTTTTTCATGGTTGATCAACCTAGGCTGTGGTTGCAAATTTGAGAATCTCTCCCATAACAAAATATGAACCAAGTAGTAAAAGGGTGACCAAAGAGTTACCTCTTATCATCAGCCAAACTAACCATTGTTTTCTTCAACAGACCTAAATCATTTTATATGTTGGCTTAAAATATTGGTCGCAAAGCTGATTATCTACATCAAGGAAAACAAACTTGCTCACCAAGCCATTGGGAGAGAAATCAATCTCTACTAACCAAGTTGCAAGGAATGTTTCATGCTCCATTTCATTCCCATTATCGACGAATATCCACCCTTGCTAATGTATAAACCCCATCCTTTTTATTCCTTGTAGTTTGTTTTCCTATTGTATGTATCAATTTCTTCTCCACTTTTATCATTTCCTAGCTTTGAAATGGGGTGAAGACGGGATCATGAACTATTGGAAAATTCTCCAACACCATCACATCCTCCAAGGTGTTTTTTTCTCACCTTATGGTAACAAAAAGGTATTTGTCTCAGGACACCACTTCTCAACAACCCCAAAACACATGTTTTCATTTTTTACTATGAAGCACTTGGGTTGAAAACATGTGTTTTGGGTTGCTGAGAAGTTGTGTCCTTAGACAAATACCTTTTTGTGCTCTTAGGGTGAGAAAAATGTCACCTTGGAGGATGTGATGGTGTTGGAGGGTTTTGCAACTGTTGGTGATCCTGTCTTGACCCCATTTCAAAGCTAGGAAATGATGAAGGTGGAGAATAAATTGATACATAGAACAGGACAACAACAATCTCCAAGGAGTAAAAAGAGTGGGGTTTATATAAACATTAGCATGGATGGATTTTTGTCAATAGTGGGAGTGAAATTGAGCATGAAACATCCCTTGCAACTTGCTTGGCAATGATTGGCTTCTCTCCTAGAGGCTTGGTGAGAAAGTTTGTTTTCCTTATTGTTGTTCATCTTGCTGGAGAGAATCATCTTTGTGACCAACATTTTTATCCAACATATAAAATGATTTTGGTCTATCGAAGAAAACAATAGTTTGTTTGACTGGTAAAGAAGAATTTGAATTGTAGTTAACTCTTTGGTCACCCTTTTACTACTTGGTCCAAACTTGGGTGTGGGAGAGATTAACAAATTAGCAACCATAGCCTTGGCTGATTACCAATGAAGAACCTATGCTATTTAGGTGGAACAAGCTTAATCAATTGAAAATTGACGGTGTGAGATTTTCCCTTGACTCTACTAGGGGCAATTTTCATTGGCACCCTTAATCATGTTCAATTTGTTGGTAAGTTTAGGTCTTTTAATCCAAAAAAGGTAACTTAGTTACCATGTGAGAGTAATTTGGATAAATGAAAATAGTTTTGGTTGTTATATGCATGAGTATTCCGATGCTTGTTTGCAACAATGTATTATAAAAAAGTACCTACCACATAGAGAGTGGATATGCAATTTGGAATGCATCAAGAAGTTTTAGATTGTGTAATTGCATTGTGTGGCACCAAAGCTATTGCATTGAAAAATTACTGCATATCGAAAATTACTTTAAAAAATTGCAAACAATATTACTTGGCAAAAAAGCAGTCTAAAGCTACTCTGTCATCATGGACCTCATGTATCAAAAGCAAATACAAATGGTAATGATGCTGATGTTGCACCTGAATTTTCTCCTTTGAAAACTGTTCAATTTGGAAATCCTTCTCAAGACACTGTTGACCCAAGAGATGGAGGCTTTGGAGGAAGACTATCGAGATGGAAATGGGAAAAATGAATCAAGGCAATTTATTGAGGGGTTAATGGATCTTGAATAGAGAATCAATAGACTGCAGACAGTGACTAAGAAATTATAAAGATAGCAAAATTTGGTCACTATTGAACAAATTATTCTTATAAACCAAATCTTTAGCATTTGTTAATATGTTTTACTTATTTCTTATACTAGCAAAATTACATGTATGAATGCTCAGCCTAAAAAGAAAATATGACATGATCTTGTAATTTTTAATGCCTTGGGTACATTAATGCCTTGGTTTCATAAGATATAAGTCTCAAAGTTCATAAATGGAGAGAGCCACACGGTCAAAATAAGCAAACTAACCATGAATGCATAAACAAATGTTCAAATAAATAAGACCACTATTATGTGTAGTGGAGCTTTCCAATTTTTGTACCTAACACTCGATTTTCTTGTTAACCAAGGCCAAAAAGACCACCTAAATGAGACTTGTCAACCACTTGAGAGCCTAACCGAACTTGCTTAGATTATAATTTTGCTCTTAGGAACTTACAATGTCATTACCTCGATGAAATTTAGTTGCAACTGGCAATCCTAGTTACGTAATGGATATTCAACTCTAACTTCTTAAGCTCTAAGATTACCTTCAAAAGTGATATGAAGATTTAAGTTTAAATTAGTCTAACCCATTCATTTTGGACACTACACTTTCCATTTAGTGAAATTTAGTTGTATGTGTTGGCTTTTTATGAACTCCTATTCTATTGTCTCTGACCTCACATTTTCCCTTTGTACCTAATGCAGTCTCAACTGGCATTAACCTTATATTACTGTTGGGACTGATCACTGATTCTCTGTTCTAAACAGATGAAAAGAATATTCTGCAAAGAGAACTGAGAGCAGCACCGGTAATTATATTTAAACTCATGTCATCTCGTTACCTTGAAGAATGCACCCCAAATTTGCTCTTCCTCGGCAGGTACTGCAGTAATCTTATTCTTTGGATTCTTATAGCATCTTAATCCTCCAACTGCTGTAGAGTAGAAACATCCTGTACAATTTACAGAATAACGATGTCAATAGTGAAGGAATACATACAATCATGGGGAACAAAAAGAAACAGAACATAGACAACGTCAATGTAAAAATCCTCATATTATGAATTATCATCATCTTGAAGGGGAGGGAGGAAATGATCCAATTTGGGATCACTTGGAACAAATACTTGCCAAAATTCTGAGGATTGTGATATGCTGGAACGAAAAGAAACACACCTCGAGGGAAAGAAGCAAGTGACTTGCCACAAAAACCTTTAAGCAATATAATTTACTTTACTTGTGATATGCTGGAACAAACAGAACATTGAATACAAACCAACAATAGCAGTGGAAGATATAATTTACTTTACTTGTTTGGTGAATAATATATAAAATTTGGTCAAGTGAGACAGCAATATAAATACTAAGTACCAACTAATACAATATCTATGCCTTTTTATATAGCTTTGCATTAAAAAAAAAGTAATAGAAAATAATATGTATATATACTGGGAGTATATTTTATTATTATTATTAAATGAAAAATTATGATAAATATTAAATTTTTAATTTTAATAATAAATATTTTTAATAGGAAATAATAATTATTTTAAAAGCTATATAAAAAGGGATTTTTAATTAATTGACAACTTAAAAAGAAGTGTAGGTTAAATTTATATATGCATTGCTTTTATCCTCCTCCATGATGTAAATCAAGTTCAATGAATCAATGCAACAATTTGTAATACTATTAATTAAGAAATAATATTAAAATAAAAAATAAATATTTTTATTAAAAAGTTACTTTGGGGTAGATTTAGAGGGGTAGTGTAGGCTTTCCAACTTTATAATATCACACATGTACATCTATTAAAGTTGGAATGCATGGGCCGGCCCAACCGTTTCAATGTTGGAATGCAAAGATGATGAAGCTTCACTTTAAAATTTTACTCGGGACCAACATGTTATATTTTGATGCATAAATTCACCCTTATAAAAGTATTCACTCTTGAACAAGAGAATATTAGGAACTACTCACTCTCTTTCATGATAAGCTACATAACTTCTCCTGTATCAAGTATGTCACACTAATTTATTTTTAAGTTTTTTATTTCTCCCTATTGTTTAAATTTATTCTATCTCAATTTAAATTTGAATTTTGAATTTTAAAATTTGATACATTATATCAATTTGATAGACATACAGATCATATGTATTTATTTAAATAATTTGTTGACAATGTGGTCATAGCTAAAAAATTGCAGAGCTAAAAACTTCTAACTAAATGCTTAGGTGTAAAATAAATTGGAAAATCAAAATATTGATACTTACTGGGTATAGTTCAAAATCAGCAGCTGGCCCAATGTTTGATATGTTCCGAGCCTCAGCTTTTGCCAGGTCGTACTATTTAACACTTGTCAAGAACTCATTGATGCTCTCTCTTGTTTGAATAGAGGCAGCAGTGTCAACCAAATAATCATAAACCTGCTAGATATACAGAACATTCATCTACCAATAAAACTTACAAATATTCCCATTTATTAGAAAAATAAAATCTAACCTTGTATTCAGACTGCGCTACTTTGGCAATAACTTGTTGGATCCTTTGAAGCTCCTTTAGCTCGTAAGAAATCAAGGACCTCAAAATTTGTGAGTGCACCAGCATTGCCCTCTAAGCTGTGACAAAGCTATTAAACATCAATCATATCCCAATATAAAAGAGAAATGTTCAATTGAAATTAGTGTATTAATTTTGAAAACAAACAAACATGGTAGAAACATACATTTTTCATCTATAAGACACCAGAGTGAGAGAAAAGGCAGTTACAAAACAAGAGTGTCTCCTTTGCTTCTGCAATAAAGCCAGCCTAGTACACAAATAGACAATTACAGAATGAAATTCCCAGTTTTCACAAAATATAACAAATCACACTGCTAATACAGCTTAAGCACACATAATTGGGTTGGGGTGGACATCAAAAGCAAAAAAAATTGAGTTGGGTGTGTTTTCCCCTACAAAGAAAAATAGAAATGTTAAAAAATTAGAACAATACATTTAATTTGAGCAACCAAACAAGAATAAAATAGTGAAGACAGAAACTAGTTGTGAAGCTTCTGGCGGTTTGAATTGTGGGTTCAAAGAATCTTCTGGTTTAGCCTTGGAAAAACTGGAATCAGCAATAGGCTTTGCATTGTTAGGCTGAGGTAATCCAGCCACTGCCTTCATTCATGTGATTATCAATGTTTACTCCTGCTGCACTCACTTCCTGACCTTCTGGTTTGTGATTCTTGACATCAAGAAAAATTAAATGCTTGATTACAATCAGCATCCCGATAATTTAAGTGTGAAATAACTACTATCTTCCATTCATTTCCATAAATTATCATGAAATTCATCTCTCTCTATTCCTTTTAACACATGTTAAAATCAAAAGATAAAGACTAAACCAGCCTATAAGATTTAAAAGCTAAATTCACTAGAAATTACCCTTACCTTTCATTAAGTTATCATGTATTAGTCATGAGAGTGAACACTAAATAAAAACAATTGCAATATAAATATATACATGAAGAGCTGGGTTATTAAAAAAAAGTACCTCCATTGAGCCATAAGAGAACGAGTTTTTGTTCTGGTTTGTGAGTGGCCTCGAAAAACCAATAGAACAGTGTTGTTCCTTGAGTTTCATTGACAGTAATATAACCACCATATTGTTGAACTTAACCGGAGGCTGCGCAGGTAATCCATGCACTCTATCAGCTTCTTGCTCTGCCAGTATCTCCTGGCTAAGGTAACTAGCTACTGAAGGCTTTGCCACACCTAACGCTTCTATGGTCATACAAACAAAAAGCAGAAGATGAAGATTGAGAAAAACTGAACACAAAGCCATAACAGATATATATCTCCGGTGTAGGTGTGTTTGTGTAGGTGTGCGATATATATCCATGCATTGGATATGCTAACGGCCAAACCAAATACGCCAAATACAGTGATTCAAAAAGCATTCAAATGCCTAAGCTGCGCCGCATTTCAGTAAGTTGCAGATGTGATCATTACAATGTAGCAACATTAATATAGAGTTGCATGCTAAAAGAATCAAAATCAAAATCTGGTATATTTGCTTAGAAATATTTCTAGCCTGGTACGAGAATTTGTAGAAGATAGGAATGAGAAAACCCTAAGGTTTATACTGTAATTAATAACACAAGAGTCTCAAGATAGAGAATGAAGCTTCATTGTAAGAACCGTGGAAAGTACCTGTAGCGAATGACGAGAGTGATGAGCAAAATGACGGCAACAGCGACGAAGTCTATTTCGTTGAAGCCTTTGGGAAGAGATGGCACCGTGAGGCGCCATTTGGTGGAGGAGATTCCGATTGTGGTGCCTAGGTACGTCGTCAAGCCTCTGGTGACGGTGTCATTGGAAAGCACGGACCAAAGGTGACGCAGAGGTAGCTGAAGGCGCCGCCGGTGTCGGACATGTCGACGACAAACTCAGTGTATCAGAAGGCGGAGAGGAGGGTGCAGAAGCCGACAATGGCAATTAAAATAAGAGTAAACACCAAATTCAAATTAAATACTAATAGTATCTTAAAATTTCATTAATTTATCTACACTATACATCCATTTGTTAGTAAAAATCTTTTTTATTTTACCTATAATTTAGCTGTAGGAATAAGTTTTTATAAGGTTTTACCTACACTACATAGTTATAGGTAACTTTTTTTTATATTTTTCCAAGATTTACCTATACTAAATACTGTAAGTATAAGTCTTTGAATTTAACCTACATTAAACAATGGTAGGTAATAAAGTATTTTTAAAGTTTACCTACACTCATTCATGTTTGTAGGTAAAGGTGTTTGTAGGTATAAGGCATTTTTCTTGTAGTGCCTATGGTGGTTCAAGGAATGTGTGAAACACTTTTTTCACTAACTATTTATTATTTATATTGAAATTCGGGTGAGACACTATATATAAGTGTTTGTTTGAGTATGTATTACATTGTTTCAAACATGGATCAGTAATTTTTAACCAAATTTAGGCCATTATTTGGAACCTATGGTTGTGTTTAGGGTCTTTTTGGAAAACTGTATTTATTAAAAAAGACAAATAAACTTTAAGTATAACATGCTATCAAGTTGACTCATCTTCCAAAAGTAAAGAACACAGTATAAGAAGATTTTTTATTCTTCTACCAAATTAAAAAATTTATTTCTTATGTTATCGAAAATTACAATTCCTTCCTTTTT
Source organism: Glycine max (assembly GCF_000004515.6). Lineage (NCBI taxonomy): Eukaryota > Viridiplantae > Streptophyta > Magnoliopsida > Fabales > Fabaceae > Glycine > Glycine max. The sequence goes on along the minus strand of NC_038254.2, from coordinate 37,117,058 downwards.
TTTCCTTCCAAACGTTTACCTTAAACTCAAAAAAATTAAAGTAGGAGATTTTTCTTAATTATTATATTTATTATCCTTTAGGCACAAAATATAAAGTGATGTCTCTTTTATTGAATTTGTACCTATTTGGCTAAAATTTGTAGCTTTCACCTTGACATGGCAGAGGTTTGAGCAATTAAAGAATCCTTGGAAAAAGAGTGTGCCACATACTAGTAATTCAATGATTAACAATGAAGATCTTTTAACCATATACATATACTTTACTCCAATAAATAGTCGGAAAAATTGAAATCCAAGTTGTCGATCACCTCGAAAAAATTGAAGCAAAAGGCGTCTCAGCCTATCATATTAGAACTAGTGTGAATCTCATAAATGTTGATTAAAATGAAACTGTGTTTAAGTCTGTTTGGAAGAGCAGCTCTCCGAATAAAGTCTTGACTTTTTCATGGAAACTTTTACATGACCGTTTGGCAACTAAAGAAAATCATGATTATGAAGGGCCAAGACATTTATAGTAGCCAAGATGAGGTTACTACTTCACCTTCCTCTAGTGAAAGTGAAGAAGCAAAAGGGGAAGAATCTAGTGAAGAAATTGACTCCCAAGAAGAAAGGAACCTTTTAATGGTTAGAAGGCTTCTAGGAGGCCAATCATGCGACTTGGTAAATTGGATTGATGCTATTAAACATCATTTGTATTGTTGCTCTATTTTTTTTCTTCATCCCTGTTTTTGTGTGTTTTCGCATTCCTTTATAGTCGCATACAAACTATTCAAAAAAATTTCCCCATTTCTATTTATAAGCGAATGAACATAGGAATGATATTGAATCATATTTCTGAGTTCGACCTAATGTAATCCCGTGTTGCGGAATTTCCAAGTTTTACTTTCTTTTGAACGATTCGAAAGTCATTTTCAATTAATTTTTTTTATCGACATCAATCGAGACTATTTTTTATCGGATGTCAGTTGGGGCAATTTTTTGGCAAACGCCGGCTTGGACTTTTTTGGACGACATAGGCTGGTGATATTTTTTTGCTTGACGTCGGTTAAAAAGTAGCACCTACTAATGTTGAAGAGAAAAAGCTTGGCCTACGTCAGTTAAACAAACCCTCAGCTGTGATCAACAGAAAACAAACTTAGCTGATGTTAGCATAAAAATAGCAATGACTAACATGGACCGAAAACCTAGCCTATTTGAACAAAAAAATATCCATAAAATGGCTTTGGCAAAAACCCTAGCTTGATGTCGACCAAAAAACCTAGCATATGTCAGCCAAAAAATGGCCTTGGCATCGACCAAATTGCCTTGACCATTGTCGACCAAAAAACATCATCAACTGATAAGTTCTATCCTATTTTATTGTGTACTTTTCTACTCTTAATGTTTTTTGTGCCCAGTCCAACCATTTGAATGATGTGAGAATAGACTGTGATTGGAAAGACATGATTTTATTTGGAATTGAAATTGGAGGGTTGATGTGTTATGACCAAGGGATTTGTTTTAATATATTAATTTTATAAGAGGCTTGCTTTATATGTATCAAGATTTTATGATTTATCTTTCTATGGATGTGTGGTAAGTTGTAAAATTAAGAATATTTTTTCCAAGAAATTGGGGACAAGAAGAAATGATGTCTCCTTAACCATGAACTATGAAATTGGGATAGAACACCTCTTTTATTATATGAGATTGATGTTTTGGGTATTTCATGAGTCATAATGGTTTAAATAATATAAATGTTCTCAAACTCTATTTGAATCATATTACATTAAAAAGCTAAAATGACAATTATTTTGAATTTTTTTTCTCTTACATGACAATTATAATGGAATGGGAAGAGTAGAATATAATGAAAGATAGAAGATTAAAGTCTCTTGCAAGATGAATAATGAAACTTTAATTAATCCTAATGAAACAAATTTTGACCCAAAAACCTAATGGGCCAATGGGGCCCGGCCCAAAACTCCAAGATGTAGGGTTACAATACAAGAAACGTAAACACTCTCCCTTGGTCCTCATTCATGCGCAACCACTTCTAGAGTTTTAGGAGAGGTAAGAGTGCTTTTATCTCTTGCCTTGTGTTCTCTCTCTAACTTCATGGTCATCCTTCGTCAAGTTCTCACCTTTACAACTCAAATCTTATCCCTTGGACATCAAATTGAAGGAGGAAGCTCTAGCAGACAAGGGTTTTTCATCAATCCATTTTGTTTTGCATTTTCTTGAACTCTGGAAGACTTGAAATCTCTCAAGGTATTGAGAGTTTCTATTTTCTTTAATGTCAATTTTGGTTTGGGAGGTTATCCTCCATGAGTATGGGCTCTTAGAGTCATTTCTATATTATTTGGTGTTGAAAGTTTGTGCACACATGCTGTTTTACAAATTTCAGCTTTGACATACTTCACACAGTTTTTTACTTTGTTTGATTCACATACCGTTTGATGAAAATAAAATTATATTTGAAAAGTAGACTCTTGGGGAATATGAATATATATAAAATACGTTATGTTTGGTTTAGAATTGAATTGCTATATGAACTTTACATATTGACTCTTCTGCTAAGTGTTGCAGTTTAGAATTCGTGCATTGTTTTCATAACTGGTATTGTAGTAGAGATGCTACTGAAATTTGGGGGATAACATTGCAAAATAGGCTTCATAAGCTTTAAAAGTTGGGGTAACTTATAATTTAACTCATTGATTTGCCGAGAAAACTAATGGAAAAACGAGAGTGTGTAATGATTTTTGTTTTTTGTCTTGTATGAACATCCTTTAGTAAAATGAACATTTCTCTCTATATGATTAACTTTGGATTTTGAGTCATAGCTTATCCAAAACTAGACATACATGACTTTTTATACTGGTAAAGTTTATAAAAATTTTTATATGATAAGTATAAGTTATGCAATAGTTTTATAAATATTCTATAGAAGGAAAAAAAAACGTAAACTTGAGTATTAATATAAATTTTTAATCAGATAAATATATTTATGTATAAATTTGGTTTGGGTTGGATTAGATTGAATTTTAAAATGAAATCCAAAATCTGATTTTATTCAAAACAAATGGGTTTATTAAATTTTAATTTGTTTGACTTTTGGTTTATTTGAGTTTCAGTTTTTGCTTGATTTATTCATAAAGTTATTTGATAAAATCAGTTTATGAACATTCCTAAGAAAACCGATAAAGTAAAGACATCAAATGTACAATTAAGTCTATTAACTAGTAAAGTACGCTTTTGTTGACAAATCTACAGTGTTAAACATTCATAGATTAATATGTATAGTACATTCTTTTGCCTATGATTCTTTAATGGACATTCTCTCCTACTTAATTTTTTCAGTTTAAGGTAAAAGTTTATTTAGAAGGAAAATTAATTTTGAGTTGCATAAAAAATTCCTTGTTGCTTTTGGTAGGGATAAAAGATCTTCATGTATTGTACTATTTACTTTTGAATGATGAGTAGATATGGTTGCACATTATACATAAATTAGGTTAGTCTTTTTTAATGAACTTAATTACTTATATCGATACCTATATTATATTTATTAGGTTAGAAATATGTACACACAAAATAACATAACACCATGACATAAACTTTTGCAGTTTCCAATTGAAATTCACATAATTGGAAGGAATTATAGAATATATATATATATATATATATATATATATATATATATATATATATATATATATATATATGGTCTCATATATAAGAAAAAATAATTACTTCCCATAAATTAAGAAAGTTAGTTGAAATCATTTAATTTTACTAATCTCAAGTAGAAAGTAAGGTTATTCTTAAAATGTCCTCCATTCAAACCTGATACTTTGTACACTATATTCCATCCAATATCTACATATATTGTTAGGGATGAGTCGAGCCTAATGGCTAGTGTTTTATATGCATACCTTGGAAAATTGCACTTTTCTTAATTTGGCTTTTGTTCTTTCTTGCATTATCATCACACTCAATTTATCAGGTATTTCTTTATTTTTGAAGTGGCATCTCCAATCATCACACCTTGAAAAAGGTATGTATGTCTTCAACACCCCAATCCCAACCAATAGGGAAGATGAGATCATTGCTAAAGCCCATTAGAAAAAAAGTATGATGGTTATATTTGAATGGGACACATCTTAAAAGGTACGTGTGTGACACTTTTTTTAAACTATATGATGGGAACAAATAAGAAATTTCTTGTCAATTATTTTTATAATTATCGAATGATTGATAGTAGTCCTTTTATGAAACAAGTGCATAAATTGAATGTATGCTTAATATCTATGAACAAACACAATATGGATGTAGATGAAAGTTAATGATTCTATCTTGAATCATTGACAAAGTTCCTTCCTTATGGAATGACTTTAAAAAGTTTGAAACATCTAAAAGATCAAACCGATTTCTCTTGAACAACCGAGGTAATAAAATGATACCAAAGGTACATATGTTCAACAAATGGTGTGAGTAATGGAGGAAGGTACATTGAACAAGTTCTCTAAGAGTAGGAAGTGGGATTTTGTTATTCCTGTAGTTTCACGTGCTGACATAGTAAAATTGCATTTACGACTTCATTAAATATTGGATTGAGTTGGAATCTTGTGAGCCAATTCAGGATACATAATTCTTAAATCTAAATCTTTGGTTTGTTTATTGGTTGCTTGTGGTGAGAGATATTTAGTTTGTACTATCTACAATTTTTTTATACTTTCATCTTCTTGATTCTCTATTTGTATGTTTGCTGTTGTTTTAGTTGCTTAACCAATACTCACTTTTATCTAAAACCATGTGATTTTCAGAATCATGGGATTTGGTTGTTTTGTTAAAAAAGGTGAGAGATATTTTGTTCATTAAGTTGTATGATTAATTGATGAACGTGATTTGTGCACTAACTTGAGTATGTTTAATCTAAAACCATTTGGTTCATATATATTTTTAAAATGGTGGGTGATTATGTGAAATTTTCAAAACTATTTAAAGATTCTATCCTATCATACACAAAGAAACATATTGCTAAATCCTACAAGATCATATTGTAGTTTGATTTTTTGAACATTCATGTCATTTAATTATGCTAGTATCAGAAATAAGTAAAACATATTAACAAATGGTAAAGATTTGGTTTATAAGCTAATAATTTGTTCAACAATGATAAAATTTTGTTATATTTAATTTCTAAGTCAATGTATCTAGTCTATTGATTCTCTTTTCAAGATCCAATACTCCACCAATAAACTGCCTTAATTCATTTATCTCATTTCCATCTTTATAATCTTCCTCCAAAGCCTCCATCAGTGGTTCAACAGTGTCTTGGGAAGGATTTCCAAATAAAATAGTTTTCAAAGGAGAAAATTCAGGTGGAAACACCAGCATCATTGCATAGACTGCTCTTTCACCGAGTAATATTCTTTGCAAAATCATGATGATGATACAATATTGACTGCTTCCACCATCCTGCATAACGTGTGGTGACATCTCCCTCAAAAAAGCCAAGCAGGAAAATAGAAATTCCCGTTAGATATAGGTATGTAGTAATTTTTCCATGCAATGCCTTCGGTTCCAAAGAATGTAGCCACACAATCTAAAACTTCTTGATGCATTCTAAATTGCATAGCCACTCTTTATGTGATAGGTACTTTTGTGTAATACATTTGTGTGACAACTAGCATTGAAACTCTCATGCATATAGCAAAAAAAAAAAAACTATTTTTATTTATCCAACATATTGAACATAAGGGTGCTAAGGAAAGTAGTCCCTAGCTGAATCTAGGGCAAATCTCCTACCCTCAATTTTCAAGGGATTAAGCTTGTGCCACCCACATAGCATAGGTTTTTCATGGTTGATCAACCTAGGTTGTGGTTACAAATTTGAGAATCTCTCCCATAACCAAATATGAACCAAGTAGTAAAAAGGTGACCAAAGAGTTACCTTTTATCATCAGCCAAACTAACTATTGTTTTCTTCAACAGACCTAAATCATTTTATATGTTGGCTTAAAATATTGGTCGCAAAGCTGATTATCTAATCAAGGAAAACAAACTTGCTCACCAAGCCATTGGGAGAGAAATCAATCTCTACTAACCAAGTTGCAAGGAATGTTTCATGCTCCATTTCATTCCCACTATCGACGAATATCCACCCTTGCTAATGTATAAACCCCATCCTTTTTATTCCTTGTAGTTTGTTTTCCTATTGTATGTATCAATTTCTTCTCCACTTTTATCATTTCCTAGCTTTGAAATGGGGTGAAGACGGGATCATGAACTATTGGAAAATTCTCCAACACCATCACATCCTCCAAGGTGTTTTCATTTTTTACTATGAAGCACTTGGGTTGAAAACATGTGTTTTGGGTTGTTGAGAAGTTGTGTCCTTAGACAAATACCTTTTTGTGCTCCTAGGGTGAGAAAAATGTCACCTTGGAGGATGTGATGGTGTTGGAAGGTTTTGCAACTGTTGGTGATCCTGTCTTGACCCCATTTCAAAGCTAGGAAATGATGAAAGTGGAGAAGAAATTGATACATAGAACAGGACAACAACAATCTCCAAGGAGTAAAAAGAGTGGGGTTTATATAAACATTAGCATGGATGAATTTTTGTCAATAGTGGGAGTGAAATTCAACATGAAACATTCCTTGCAACTTGCTTGGCAATGATTGGCTTCTCTCCTAGTGGCTTGGTGAGAAAGTTTGTTTTCCTTATTGTTGTTCATCTTGCTGGAGAGAATCAGCTTTTTGACCAACTGTTTTATCCAACATATAAAATGATTTTGGTTTATCGAAGAAAACAATAGTTTATTTGATTGGTAATGAAGAATTGGAATTGTAGTTAACTCTTTGGTCACCCTTTTACTACTTGGTCCAAACTTGGGTGTGGGAGAGATTAACCAATTAGCAACCATAGCCTAGGTTGATTACCAATGAAGAACCTACGCTATTTAGGTGGAACAACCTTAATCAATTGAAAATTGACGGTGTGAGATTTTCCCTGGACTCTACTAGGGGCAATTTTCCTTGGCACCCTTAATCATGTTCAATTTGCTGGTAAGTTTAGGTCTTTTAATCCAAAAAAGGAAACTTGGTTACCATGTGAGAGTAATTTGGATAAATGAAAATAGTTTTGGTTGTTATATGCATGAGTATTTCGATGCTTGTTTGCAACAATGTATTATAAAAAAGTGCCTACCACATAGAGAGTGGCTATGCAATTTGGAATGCATCAAGAAGTTTCAGATTGCGTGATTGCATTCTCTAGCACCAAAGCTATTGCATTGAAAAATTGCTGCATACCCAAAATTACTTTAAAAAATCGCAAACAATATTACTTGGCAAAAAAGCAGTCAAAAGCTACTCTGTCATCATGGACCTCATGTATCAAAAGCAAATACAAATGGTAATGATGCTGATGTTGCACCTGAATTTTCTCCTTTGAAACCTGTTCAATTTGGAAATCCTTCTCAAGACATTGTTGACCCAAGAGATGGAGGCTTTGGAGGAAGACTATGGAGATGGAAATTGTGACACTCTACCCCGACATATAAATAAATAAAATATATAAAAAAATATCGGTAACCAAATTCACACGGGTAAAAGGTTCACATTCACTTCACTATTTTCAATTAAAACTTATTAAAAATATATTCGGCTCGAAACAAGACCGTCAAAATTTACAAAAATATTTTGTTAAATCAGTGAGATAAAATAAAATAGACTAACATTATGCAATTAATATAAAACTTATGTCCCACTGTCACATCCTATCAAAGCATTGTGTCCCAACGTCCTTCAGCACAAGGTTCCTTTAAGCACTTCACCTAGCCATCTGCTCCCCCAAACATAAGGTTCAAGATCATCACAGGATCCAAACACAAACAATAAACCGGGAGTGAGTTATCACATTTCTAACTACTAGAGAGAAACAAAACAACATATAGTAGCCAAATACAATTTACTTAGCATATCTCACATTATTTCATCACTTTGTCATTCAAAATTCACTTTTCATCCATCAATCACACTTTTCATCCATCAATCACCTTACACAAGAATCACACGTTCTAATCAAGACGTAATAACACCTCAATTTCATAATAAACAATTAGCAAGCGCATGAGACAATTATGCTAACACTCAAGCCTACATGCAATGTGGTACCATGTCAGTTAAAAACCACCCTGGGGCGCTTAGAAGTACATAACAAGACACACCACACAATGAGTTTGTCAGGTCACTCTCACTGAGTAAGATCATAGGGAGACCAGTCAGGGTCACGATGTTTTGCGAGAATGCTCCAACCATATGGGATCAGCATAGGCTTAAAGGAGCACTCAAACCCGATGACCCCCAAGGCCTACACTCCGAAGAGTCCGTCAGGGCCTCTCCCTCCTGATTCAGGTCCAACCCCTAAAATCATTTTAGCACACAGACACTGCTAGTGAATTATACAATACCCACGACCTCACACTCGTGTCTTAAGCACGTACAACATATTGCGCTACAATTTAACACTGGTTCCTAAATAGGAACCTACACTTTCTCTTTAACACTGGTTCCTAAATAGGAAACCTACACTTTCTCTTTAACACTGTGCATTTACACTTTTCTCAAGATAACACTGGTCGGGTTATTGTACAATTCACAGCTTACAACACGAATAATGTCACATCAAGAGTTAATCACACACTTATTCACAACCAAAACTCATTCACAATTTCACATCTCATAATGTCACAATCCACAATCACATGTTTTCACATATCTCACAATTCAACACATGTTCTACTTTACACTTTTACTCAATCTCAATAACAATATTATAATCTCAAGGCAACATATTATTCCATAATTCATCACATATTTCATTTATTAACACTACTCATGAATTATACAATACCACGACCTCACACTCATGTTTCAAACATGTTTAACACGATTGCGCTACAATTTAACACTGGTTCCTAACTAGGAAGCCTACATTTTCTCTTAAACATTATGCGTCAACGCTTTTCTCAAGATAACACTGGTTGGGTTATTGTATAATTCATAGCTCACAATATAATTATTGTCACATCAAGTGTCAAACACACACTTATTCACAATCAAATATCATGCCCACAATTTAACATCTCATAACATCACATCAATCATCTTATTTTTACATGTATCTCGCAAATTAACACATTCAACTTTGTACTACTCAATTTTCACTATAATATCATAATATCATTATAATAACTTATTACACCTTATAACTCATACACATCACACAATAATAATATTTTCATGATACAAAACATATATATGTATATGTATATAGTAAATTAAACTACATTGTTTTTTTATCAAAGGATTTCTATAACAATTAATTTAATATTACGTCAAAAGAAATTACCACTAGACATTAACCTTACAATTTTCTTTAATTTATTATTTTAGTATTACAATAATTATATACACATAACATGTTGATCATCGTCGTAGAAAAATTAGAACAAGATAATAATTTATATAAAATAAGTCATTGAATAATATTATTTAAAATATAATTTATGTTAATAAAAAGAGCTTAATTTTTCTAAGGGGTTCACACTCAACACAAAAACACATCAATTTCATAGCAATTTCTCATTGGGAGATCAACTAATTCATCAAACATATATAATTCATTGTAATAATTAAAAAGATAAAATGAAAATTGCAAAAATACCCCAAAACTCATTCCAATTGATATCTCTAAGGATCCCTACATATGCTCTCACTAATCCCCAATTGTGAATAACTCATCCCTTACCTCTAAGCGGGCTCACGTGTCTTCAGCCAATGATAGCAGCATCTCTAGCGGCTCCCTGAGACTCCTCCAATTTTTTTCCTCTAACTGCTCCGATAGAGTTCCCAAACATCAAAGGGACACAGAAGGGATTGAAGCCTCCACTTGTACTGTCATCATGCGATTTATTTTTCTCCCTCCACAAATATTATCCTGGAAATCCCAACGGTCAAAGCGTGCGAAATTGAATATCCAACAACATATCCAAATGTCATAAAAATCCAACGGTTAATGAAACCGGCATCGTAGTTTTTCCGAGACAGCTATGGGTTTCTGCGGGAAAGGAAAATGCTACAATGTGAGGGGTATTTCTCTTAGCTCAGACATAATATCAAAATTCCCAACGGTGAGAATGGTCAGAATTGGGTTGCGAACAAGGTGCTCAAAGTTCACAACGATCCAACGGTGAATGAGTCCGAGATCGTCATTTTTTGAGACGGGTTAGGTGGCCTGCGGAAAAAAGAGAAGGTTTTGGGAGAAGAGAGAAAAAACGAAATTATGAGGCAGAGGAGTCTGAGGAGTCGGTCTGAAATTGACCTATCATGTTGCTATTTATAGCTAGGGGCATTTTTGACCTATTATTTACTTTATTTATTTATTTATTATTTATTATTTTATAAAAACAAACTTTATTTTATTCTCTATCAAACAAATAAATAAAATACCCTTTTTATTTTCTCTGAAATCATTATTTTAATTAATAATTATATCTCCTTATTTATTTATTTATAAAATCTCATCATTATTTTTAAAATTCTATTTATTTATAAATAACAATTCTTTTTAATCTAGTTTATGAAAAATTGGGATGTTACAGAAATGGGAAAAATGAATCATGGCAATATATTGAGGGGTTAATGGATCTTGAATAGAGAATCAATAGACTGGAGACAGTGACTAAGAAATTATAAAAATAGCAAAATTTGGTCACTATTGAACAAATTATTCTTATAAACCAAATCTTTAGCATTTGTTAATATGTTTTAGTTATTTCTTATACTAGCAAAATTACATGTATGAATGTTCAGCCTAAAAAGAAAATATGACATGATCTTGTAATTTTTAATTCCGTGGGTACATTAATGCCTTGGTTTCACATTTGTTATTTGTTATTTTGCCTTACTACAAGAAAAATGACCTATACCTACGGACAAAAACTGTCACTATAAATAAAAAAATCCGTAGGTAAATGTATAATAGACTTTGTCCTACGGACGTTTCTTCTGTCAACATTGAGGAGGCATATAATGATGACTAATTGTCTATCACTATAGGTTTTACCTACTATGTATAGTGTGTAGGTAAAAGTCATTAACTTCTACTTACATCTCCTAACTGTAGGTAAATGTCTTTAATATGTACCTATCATCTTCAACTGTAGGTAAATATGTTTAACATGAACACCTCTGATAAGAAGACAATTCTAGGGTGTCAATTTAAGAGCCTAACTAGAAAGGCTTTGACCTGTTTGGTAACTAGGGATGCACCTTGGCATTGGAATCTGCCCTTCTCAACCTTGCCTTGCTATAACATGAGTGTCCAAGTACTATTTATCCTTAAATTATTACTAGCTGGAAGCTTACCAATCATCATATACGAACACACTTTGCATAGAATCAATATTAGAGAATCTCAAGCCAGAAGCATATCTTTTATTACATTAGAAAGCACAATTGTACAAGAGAAATAGAGAAAATCCTAGATAATGAACACCATAATAAACTCTACTACCTGACGCACTCTTCTCATAGTTATCATTAAAGGTATTTACATGGCCTCGCAAGCACATAAACACATTACTCCAATAATGCATCACACGGTACTCTTTTTGAAAATGGATCTTTTACTCTGTGCCTGTAAGGACTACTGACCCTTCCACCTGATAGTTCATCGCATCAAATAGACAAAATATATCATAATATATAAGTCTCAAAGTTCATAAATGGAGAGAGCCACACGGTCAAAATAAGCAAACTAACCATGAATGCAGAAACAAATATTGAAATAAATAATACCACATTTATGTGTAGTGGAGCTTTCCAATTTTTGTACCTAACACTCGATTTTCTTGTTAACCAAGGCCAAAAAGGCCACCTAAACGAGACTTGTCAACCACTTGAGAGCCTAACCGAACTTGCTTAGATTATAATTTTGCTCTTAGGAACTTACAATGTTATTACCTCGGTGAAATTTAGTTGCAACTCACAATCCTAGTTCAACTCTAACTTCTTAAGCTCTAAGATTACCTTCAAAAGTGATATGAAGATTTAAGTTTAAATTAGTCTAACCCATTCATTTTGGACACTACACTTTCCATTTAGTGAAATTTTCGTTGTATGTGTGGGCTTTTTATGAACTCCTATTCTATTGTCTTTGACCTCACATTTTTCCTTTGTACCTAATGCAGTCTCAATTGACATTAACCTTATATTACTGTTGGGACTGATCACTGATTCTCTATTCTAAACAGATGAAAATAATATTTTGCAAAGAGAACTGAGAGCAGCACCGGTAATTATATTTAAACTCATGTCATCTTGATACCTTGAACAATGCACCCCAGATTTCCTCTTCCTCAGCAGGTACTGTAGTAATCTTATTCTTTGGATTCTCATAGCATCTCAATCCTCCAACTGCTGTAGAGTAGAAACATCCTGTACAATTTACAGAATAACAATGTCAATAGTGAGGGAATACTTAAATTCATGGGGAACAAAAAGAAACATAACATAGACAACGTCAATCTAAAAATCCTCATATTAGGAATTATTATCATCTTGAAGGGGAGGTAGGAAATGATCCAATTTGAGATCACCTGGAACAAATAGTTGCCAAAATGTCGAGGATTGTGATATGCTGGAACAAAAAGAAACTCACCTTGAGCGAAAGAAGCAAGTGACTTGCCAAAAGAACCTTTAAGCAATATAATTTACTTTACGTGTGATATGCTGGAACAAACAGAACATTGATTACAAACCAACAATAGCAGGGGAAGATATAATTTACTTTATTTGTTTGGTGAACAATATATAAAATTTGGTCAAGTGAGACAACAATATAAATACTAAGTACCAACTAATACAATATCTATGCCTTTTTATATAGCTTTGCATTAAAAAAGTAATAGATAATAATTTGTATATATACTGGGAGTATATTTTATTATTATTAACTATAGATATTTTTTATTTTTTTATTTTTTAATTTTAATAATAGATATTTTTAATAGGAAATAATAAATATTTTAAAAGCTATATTAAAAGGGATTTTTAATTAATTGACAACCTAAAAAGAAGTGTAGGTTAAATTTATATATGCATTGCTTTTATCCTCCTCCATGATGTAAATCAAGTTCAATGAAACAATGTAACTATTTGTAATACTATTAATTAACAAATAATATTAAAATAAAAAATAAATATTTTTATTAAAAAGTTACTTTGGGGTTGATTTAGAGGGGTAGTGTAGGCTTTCCAACTTTATAATATCACATATGTACATCTATTAAAGCTGGAATGCATGGGCCAGCCCAACCGTTTCAATGTTGGAATGCAAAGATGATGAAGCTTCACTTTAAAATTTTACTCGGGACCAACATGTTATATTTTGATGCATAAATTCACCCTTATAAAAGTATTCACTCTTGAACAAGAGAATATTAGGAACTACTCACTCTTTTTCATGATAAGCTACATAACTTCTCCTATATCAAGTATGTCACACTAATTTATTTTTAAGTTTTTTTATTTCTCCCTATTGTTTAAATTTAGTCTATCTCAATTTAAATTTGAATTTTGAATTTTAAAATTTGATACATTATATCAATTTGATTTACATACAGATCGTATGTATTTATTTAAATAATTTGTTGACAATGTAGTCACAGCTAAAAAATTAGAGAGCTAGAAACTTCTAACTAAATGCTTAGGTGTAACATAAATTGGAAAATCAAAATTTTGATACTTACTAGGTATAGTTCAAAATCAGCAGCTGGCCCAATGTTTAATATGTTCAGAACCTCATCTTTTGTCAGGTCATGCTGTTTAACACTTGTCAAGAACTCATTGATGCTCTCTCTTGTTTGGACAGACACTATTACAATAATGGCCTTTTAAGTTGGTTATTAAAGATCTTTTACGGCCGGTTTTAAACCGTCTTAGATGCCAGTGTCGTAATATCACAATCTATTTACAATGACGGTTTTTGAACAGTCGTAGAAAGTAACATTTTCTAAGACGGTTATCCAACAACCGTCTTAGAATCTAATTAATACAAAGGCGGTTCTACGCGCTAAACCGGCGTAATATAGTGTAGTCAACATGCGAATTCTAAGACGGTTTTAAAAGAATCGTCGTAGTATGTCTTAGAAACTAAGACGGTTATTTTTACAACTGCCTTAGTTTCTAAAACATACTACAACGGTCTAAATTTATTGGAGGATTCACAAACAGACCAAATAAATCAACGGTCTAAATTCTCCTATATAGATTTGCAAAAAATTACATAAGGAGAGGAAAATACCCTACAAATATTCCCCTGTATATACCTGTGGCATGTGAATTGTAATTTTATTTGGGAAAAGCTTAGTCAAAGTTCTATTTTGTTTTCGGGCTTCCTTCCCCCCTGTCATGCAATCGTCCAAAACTATCCTAAAAAGATTGAAGAGAGATAACATTTATTTCACTTAGATAGCTTGAAAGAAATAATATTAGGTTGAATGTAAGAAGTATATTGTAGATATACCATCCAACAAGCTCAAATGACTACATATACAAAAAAAAAAAGCCTCAGAACTATATATGTAATGTTTTATAATATAATTAAAATGGAATAATGCGTGCATGTGCATATATATACTTTGGTGATATGGAATCATATGCCCATAGACATATGTAATTGCAGCCAAAAGACTGCACCAGAAATTGGATAAAATCTGTTCTAGCGGCTACAAAGAGAGAAAAGACACTTTCCATGGGGTGCATGGTGCTTGATGCTAATGCTTTTGCATCATGATCATGAGATAGAAGAGAATATGTTTCGTGTCCCTAGTAAAATCAGCTCGCAACAAGCACGCGCACTGACAGCAATGTGTGATGTCATGCAGGTTATGCCCAGAGGTAAAAGCAATGTGTGATTTTTTTTTCACTTCTATTTTACAGCCTTACAAGAAGACTTCAAATAATTTTTTTTTAATGAAAGAATGTTAGAAACATAATGCAGAAAGTGTCACTATCAAATGGATATAATTTGGTTGATTAAGTGGAGCTTATGAGTTATTATAAAAATTTTGATACATTTTTTTAATTTTTTGTGCATAAAAAGTGTAGCTAACATTTTTCACATTGTAACATTTTTTTACTTTCAAAAAAAAAAAAGAAAAATCTGTTTGCACACTATGCCATTGGGTTGGGTTATACAACCATGTAAAAAAACTCAATCAGATAAGTAAATATTTATTGCTTATTGCATCTTCCAAAAGCCATGAATGAACACCCAATGGAGAAATTTGAGAAATTTGAGAAATTCTGCAGAGAGAAAAAACACACAGCAGAGAGAGATAGAAAGTGAAGTACCTGAACAACAAATTGTCTAGTTCCTCCTGCCGCAGCAGTAAATCTTTTTCTTGAGTGGTCCTGCGCCTCTCCTCATTAAGCTTCGTGATGGTTACCTTAGCCTGCAGAAATTATATCTATATTGATTGATTCCAACATTAAAGTTTTCTTTAAAGAAAAAATAGGTTAAAAGATGCAACTTTAGGAACTAACTCCAGGTACCATAAGGTGGGATAACATCTTCATATGCTACACCGACATGGCATAAGCAAATTACAACCTTTATTGCCAACTTATGGAACTAGAATGCAGGAAAAAAAAATGCTAACGTGGCCTTTAACATCAATGATACTGAAGAGGATAGAGTTTGACAATATTCCTTTTTTTTGGCTCTATGAGAACTAAAACAAAATGGTATTACCGTGGCCTTATTTCTTAAAATTAGTAACATGCTCAGTTAATCAGATATTAGATACCTTGAAAACAAACATTATAACTATTTTCTCCATCAATTCCCATTTAAAATAGATGAGTAATGACTTTCAGATATTTTGGCAGCAAAGTATAATCTAAATAACAAAGTTGAATTAGCATCTAGCGTAAATATAATATTATGTTATAATTTTTATATTATAAATATTTAAACACACTATCAGATTTAAACACACTATCCTACAAATGTAAAAATAGAGACATTCCATTTCTCTATTTTTGAAAGACTAGTATGTATCATGTATTTTATAAGTGAAGTAGCATGTGACCAATAGGCGTATATATTTAATTATCTTTAATAAAAATTTTAATTTAAATTTTGAGGATAAAAAAACATAAGTGAAAGAAAAAAGAAACACATTAAAATAATCAGTTAAATTTTTCAATCAAAATTAATTAGCAACAAAATTAATCAATACTCCATGTCAATAACATAATAAATAAATAAATAATACCATAGTGTAGGTACCGAAAATAGGAACATGTGAAAGTTGAAATTTGGTGTCTTAACGTTTAGACAATACCAAATAAACTACTTTAATTATTACTAAGTTATTTAATAACTACTTATTAAATAATTTTATTGTAAAAGCTACAATTTGATTATATATATAATCAAAATTATTATATTATTCTAAACAAACTAGTTGTAAGCTTGTATAGTGTGCATAAAGATATAGATAAAGGGAAAGCATACCTTTAATGCTAAATAGTATGATGAAATGGTACCACGTACATTTCCTGTAACAGCTGTTAAAGTATCCTTGATACTATGTTTTGAGTATAGAGATAATAACGACAAGCTATTATCAGCCCAATGCATGAAATAATTTATAATTAGGCAGTTTATTTAATATCACCCGTGATATATAGCTGATTAATAATTTTACTGCTACCAGTGATTTCTTTACTAGAAGGCTATTAAGCTTCATAGATTAATAAAGGTTTTGAATGAAAAATAAAAGGCCATAAGCTGAATTAATCTGTTCATTCTTAGAAAACAGAAAAAAGGTACATGAACCTTACAATTCCACCATTTGAGTTTCTTCCCCCCTTCCAATCCTACATTGGATCTCATGACAACCTTGAGACATCTTACATGACATTCGCACCATGTTTCAGAATATAATGCTTCAGCTGGAATAGCCATAAACTGTGATAATACCAAAGATTCCATATAATTACTAGAATAGCCATTTGAAGATCCCTCGTCAGGATACTTCGAATTCGAAGTGGAAAATCTCAGATTTTCCAGATCAGCTCGTGGCTTTCTCCAAAACCCTTCCATCTCACTTCTCTCTCATTCGGCCAATTAGAGAATTTGGACCCATTCTCACAACCAATTTGAGACTTGGGAGGTTTCTCCTGTTCTCTTCCTATTGTTTTACCCAGTTCATCTTTATTCTTGCCGACATCAACATCATCGTCAATTACCCCTTTCTCACCAGTATCCTCTGGTTGGTTCTGAAACACCCCGCCATGTTATCTACTTTAGCATCAACATTTGAAGCGTTACTGCGATCAACTAAGCCTTTCTCCTAAGAACTTTCTAATTTACCAGAATCTCCTCCAAGTCCAACCTTCCCCTCATCCGACAAGCTACCACTCACATAACCTTTATGCTTTGCTGTAAATTAAAAGCAAATGGAAACTAAAATTAGAAACTAAAACAATGCAACAAGATCAAGAGAAGAAAAGAGGGTACCTCGAAGAACGGCACCACAGCCACCACATTGATAGACAGAGTAATCAGCGAGTTCGAGAAGAAGATTTTGACACTTTGGGAAACGCACCAATCGCAACTTGTTGGCTGAGTCCGACATGAAGAAACATTCGTTTGAAGGGAAAGGAGAGGAAAGGAAAGGGAGCGGCGGAGGCGGAGGCGAAGGAGGAAAGGAGCTTGGGGGGAGAGGGAGGAAGAAGGAAGGGAGCTTGTGAAATAACTACTATCTTTCATTCAATTCCATAAATTATCACGAAATTCTTCTCTCTCTATTCCTTTTAATACATGTTAAAATCAAAAGATAAAGATTAAACCAGCCTATAAGATTTAAAAGATAAATTCACTAGAAATTACCCTTACCTTTCGTTAAGTTATCATGTATTAGTCATGAGAGTGAACAATAAATAAAAACGATTGCAATATAAATATATACATGAAGAGCTGGGCTAGTACAAAAAAAAGTACCTGCATTGAGCCATAAGAGAACGGGTTTTTGTTCTGGTTTGTGAGTGGCCTCGAAAAACCAATAGAACAATGTTCTTCCTTGAGTTTCATTGACAGTGATATAACCACCATATTCTTGAACTTCACCGGAGGCTGCACAGGTAATCCATGCACTCTATCAACTTCTTGCTCTGCCAGTATCTCCTGGCTAAGGTAAGTAGCTACTGAAGGCTTTGCCACACCTAACGCTTCTATGGTCAAACAAACAAAAAGCAGAAGATGAAGATTGAGAAAAACTGAACACAAAGCCATAACTGATATATATCTCCGGTGTAGGTGTGTTTTTGTAGGTGTGCGATATATATCCATGCATTGAATTGGCTAACGGCCAAACCAAATATGTCAAATACAGTGATTCAAAAAGCATTCAAATGCCTAAGCAGCGTCGTATTACAGTAAGTTGCAGATGTGATCATTACAATGCAGCAACATTAATATAGAGTTGCATGCTAAAAGAATCAAAATCAAAATCTGGTATATTTGCTCAGAAAAATTTCTAGCCTTGTAAGAGAATTTGTAGAAGATAGGAATGAGAAAACCCTAAGGTTTATACTGTAATTAATAACACAAGAGTCTCAAGATAGAGAATGAAGCTTCCTTGGATTTGAGGACAAATCCTTTTCAAGAAGGAGGGAGTGATGAGGACATAACCAAGGACCATGAAGCACTTGAAGGTCCCATGACCAGAGGCAGACTTAAACAAGCCCAACACGTCATAGAGACAAGGCTGGTCATTTGTATAGCTGCCATTGATGATGATTGAAGGCCCAAGTGGAGAAAGATGAAGGCCCAGAGGCAGAGGCACTATCAAGACTACTAATTGTTGCTGAAGGCCCAAACTAACTTGAAGGCCCAAGTTAAATAAGTTTTAAGTTATAATTTATTTTTATTGAAATTTTGGCCCAAACTGTTTAGAAGGCCCATGTCTATTTTTATCTTTTTGTTCAGATACACTATAAGTATTTGTTTTTGTTTTCAATAAAAGGGACTTTTGGCATTTTGATCAAATTTGGTGATAGTTTCTCTCCGGGTTCCTTGTTGAACCAATTATCAGACTTATCAAGGTAATCCTTGTGGCGTCTACCCTGACTTATCTTCCTTCACCGGAAGTGGCGTCATCCAAACCTTTGTAGCCTGTATCAAACGATCCGCTCCTACTCAGGTTCACATCAGATCATTACAATGCAGCAACATTAATATAGAGTTGCATGCTAAAAGAATCAAAATCAAAATCTGGTATATTTGCTCAGAAAAATTTCTAGCCTTGTAGGAGAATTTGTAGAAGATAGGAATGAGAAAACCCTAAGGTTTATACTGTAATTAATAACACAAGAGTCTCAAGATAGAGAATGAAGCTTCATTGTAAGAACTGTGGAAAGCACCTGTAGCAGATGATGAGAGTGATGAGCAAAATGACGGCGACAGCGACGAAGTCTATTTCGTTGAAGCCTTTGGGAAGAGACGGCACCGTGAGGCGCCATTTGGCGGAGGAGATTCCGATCTCTAGCGACAGTGGCATTGGAAAGCATGGACCAAAGGTGACACGGAGGTAGCTGAAGTCGCCGCCGGCGACGGGCATGTCGACTACAAACTTGGTGTAGCAGAAGGCGGAGTGGAGGGCGCAGAAGCCGGCAATGGCAATTTAAATAAGAGTAAACACCAAATTCAAATTAAATACTAGTAGTATCTTAAAATTTCATTAATTTATCTACACTATTCATCCATTTGTAAGTAAAAATCTTTTTTATTTTACCTAAATTTTGCTGTAGGTATAAGTTTTTATAAGGTTTTACCTACACTACAACGTTATAGGCAATTTTTTTTATATTTTTCCAATATTTACCTATACTAAAAACTGTAATTATAAGTCTTTGAATTTAACCTACATTAAACAATGGTAGGTAATAAAGTAGTTTTAAAGTTTACCTACACTAATTCATGTTTGTAGTTAAAGGTGTTTGTAGGTATAAGGCATTTTTCTTGTAGTGCCTATGGTGGTTCAAGGAATTTGTGCAACACTTTTTTCACTAAATATTTATTATTTATATTGAAATTCGGGTGAGACACTATAGATAAGTGTTTGTTTGAGTATGTATTACATTGTTTCAAACATGGATCAGTAATTTTTAACCAAATTTAGGCCATTATTTAGAACCTATGGTTGTGTTTAGGGTCTTATTGGAAAACTGTATTTATTAAAAAAGACAAATATACTTTAAGTATAACATGCTACCAAGTTGACTCATCTTCCAAAAGTAAAGAACACAGTATAAGAAGATTTTTTATTCTTCTACCAAATTAAAAAAATTATTTCTTATTATATCGCAAATTACATTTCCTTCCTTTTTTTTTCCTTCCAAACGTTTACTTTAAACTCAAAAAAATTAAAGTAGGAGATTTTTCTTAATTATTATATTTATTATCCTTTAGGCAAAAAATATAAAGTGATGTCTCTTTTGTTGAATTTGTACCTATTTGGCTAAAATTTGTAGCTTTCACCTTGACATGGCAAAGGTTAGAGCAATTAAAGAATCCTAGGAAAAAGAGTGTGCCACATACTAGTAATTCAATGATTAACATTGAAGATCTTTTAACCATATACATATACTTTACTAATTAATAGTCTCAATTGTGATTTCTTTACTATCTGAATTTTTCTAGGTATATTTATAAGCCGATTTATTCCAATAAATAGTCGGAAAAATTGAAATCCATGTTGTCGATCACCTAGGAAAAATTGAAGCAAAAGGCATCTTTTCTTTTTTTTTTTCTTCTCTTGAATAAATGGTTGGAAGACAAGTTGAGAAACAAAAAAAGGCTCAATAAGCAAAACATAGGATTGAAACAATTTTCTCTTTAAAATCAATCCAATCCAATTGATGTACACCCTTAAATTATGTGAATTTCATCGATTCATCACTTTTTTCTATAATTTAATTCCCACTATTTTAAATGTATAATTTTTTATCACATAAAAATTTAACATCAAAATGCTCATTTTGGATATGATATGGTCATGAGGAAAAGGATTTTTTTATTTTTCATAACATGGTATACATATATATTTACAAAATGTTGGCCTTTTCTTTTGGAAGATGCACTATTAGAACAGTTGAGGCAAAGGTTGTTGCTAGTTCAATTAGACAGAGAAAAGTGTGCTTTCTCATGTGTTTACTGTAGCATATATAATTGTCAAGTATTTTTTGTAGCCTCAGCCTATCATATTAGAACTAGTGTGAATCTCATAAATGTTGGTTAAAATGAAACTATGTTTAAGTCTGTTTGGAAGAGCAGCTCTCCGAATAAAGTCTTGGCTTTTTCGTGGAAACTTTTACATGACCGTATGGCAACTAAAGAAAACCATGATTATGAAGGGTCAAGACATTTATAGTAGACAAGATGAGGTTGCTACTTCACCTTCCTCTAGTGAAAGTGAAGAAGCAAATGGGGAAGAATCTAGTGAAGAAATTGACTCCCAAGAAGAAAGGGACCTTTTAATGGTCAGAAGGCTTCTAGGAGGCCAATCTTGTCACTTGGTAAATCGGATTGATGCTATTAAACTTCACTTGTATTGTTGCTCTATTTTTTTTCTTCATTCCCGTTTTTGTGTGTTTTCGCATTCCTTTATAGTCGCATACAAACTATTCAAAAAAATTTCCCCATTTCTATTTATAAGCGAATGTACATAGGAATGATATTGAATCATATTTCTAAGTTCGACCTAAGTTAATCCCATGCTGCGAAATTTCCAAGTTTTACTTGCTTTTGAACGATTCGAAAGTCATTTTCAATTAATTTTTTTTATCGACATCAATCGAGACTATTTTTGATCGGATGTCAGTTGGGGCAATTTTTTGGCAAACGTCGGCTTGGACGTTTTGGGACGACATAGGCAGGTGATATTTTTTTGCTTGACATTGGTTACAAAGTAGCACCTACTAATGTTGATGAGAAAAAGCTTGGCCTACGTCAGTTGAACAAACCCTCAGCTGCCATAAACAGAAAACAAACTTTGTCGATGTCAGCATAAAAATAACAATGACTAACGTTGACCGAAAACCTAGCCTATTTGAACAAAAAAATATCCATAAAATGACTTTGGCAAAAATCCTAGCTTGATGTCGACCAAAAAACCTAGCATATGTCAGCCATAAAATGGCATTGGCATCGACCAAAAATAGCCTTGACCATTGTCGACCGAAAAACATCATCAACTGATAAGTTCTATCCTATTTTATTGTGTACTTTTTTACTCTTAATGTTTTTTGTGGCCAGTCCAACCATTTGAATGATGTGAGAATTGACCGTGATTAGAAAGTCATGATTTTATATGGAACTGAAATTGGATGGTTGATGTGTTATGACCTAGGGATTTGTTTTAATATATTAATTTTATAAGAGGCTTGCTTTATATGTATCAAGATTTTATGATTTATCTTTCTATGGATATGTGGTAAGTTGTAAAATTCAGAATATTTTTCCAACAAATTGGGGACAAGAAGCAATGATGTCTCCAACTTGCCTAGAGGTCAACTCCAACTTGTTCAAACTCATTCAAGTATGGGTTGGGTCACGGGTGCTAATTTTTAAACCCATGAACCAAACCCATAGACCCATTGATGTGACGTGTCTTTAAAATTACTATTGTTGTTTATATGTTTACATATTTTTATATTTAAAAGTTCAAATATTAGTGATAACACATTCACTAACTTGTTCAGACTTCAAAGTCTTTCATGAGTTACTGAGTTCCCATTCTCTCTCTCACTCTCTACACTTAGCATCAGATTAAGGTTTCCAATTCTTTCTATTGCCCTCCACACATTGACTATAGGACATCCCCTCCATAACGTATTTCAATTTATTTGAATGTCATTGTTGACTTATTGAGATTAAGTACTTAATTGTTAAGCAATATCACCATAACACTTTCATGATGCGCCAGTTAAGTGACTAGCTTCAAGGTGATTTTTCATAATTTGTATTTTGTCCTTATTTAAAACTTCAGTTTTAAAAAGTTTAAAAGAAATTTAGATATTCAGAACCAATTCACTAAATCTAAATCAATTTGTTTGTGAGCAAGTTGTTTAGGGTTGGGTTTCATAAAAAAGTAACATGAATCCAACCTACCTTCTCAAGGAGGAAGCTACAGGATTGAGCTAGCTATATAGGTACAAATTCAATAAAAGGGACAATATTTTTTTTGTGTGTGTGCGCATGTGAAGGGTAAAAAAAGTGGGCCAAATCAATGTTATCTTTTTTAGTTTTAAGTAATGGTTTCAAAGATAAAAAAATTGAAGGTAAAGAAATTTCGAATTCCATCAGAACTAATTTTTTATTTGGTATAGATAAAAGATCTTCCTATACTATGTACTATTTAATTTTGGATGATGAGTCGATTTGGTAGTAGGTTTCATAAATTAGAAATTGAAGTAAAGGTTTTAAGAGTGATTTGATTTAGGCTTAGCCCACAAAATGTCAAAAACAGTCAACCAAAGTCAAAGTAAGGAGTTGTAAGTTGACCAATTTATGACAATTTTGTAAAAAGAAAAAAGTTTAGTCAAAACCTTAGAAATTAGAATTTTGAACACCAAATTAACTAATTAATTAGTGTAGGCCTAATATAAATAATTTAAATAGACAAAGACCTAATATAATTAATGTTTCTAATTATTAATTAGTTAACTTGAATTTAATTAACCTTAATTGTCTTAATTAAAGCTAACTAATAATGGATTACTCCCTCCGTCTCAAAATAAGCTAAACAGGTATTTTATTTTCAAGATCCTTGTGAT
Source organism: Glycine max (assembly GCF_000004515.6). NCBI lineage: Eukaryota > Viridiplantae > Streptophyta > Magnoliopsida > Fabales > Fabaceae > Glycine > Glycine max. The sequence continues at coordinate 37,093,163 of NC_038254.2, read as the reverse complement.
GAAAGATGGTTAATGTGTCTACATGGAAAAACAATTAACGTTAATTTAGCCTAAAAAGATTAAATTTGTACTTCTGATTTCGAGGATAGTGGGAACGAGAGGTCAACATTGTGTTAAGAATAGAGGTGGGTCTATGTCTTCGGTGGTGCATACAGGATATTAGGAAGGGAGGCGGATTCATGAAGGTGTACCATGGGTGAGTAACTTTGTGGATTTATTTTACTTTTGCATTTGCATGAACTCACCAAGGCTTGGTGCTATGGCACTTCTTCTGTCTATTGCCCATCCAATTATTAATATATTTGATATTTTTTCTAAAAGCATTGAGGTGAGACATGTCAAGGTTCTAGGATTCAAAAAAATCATCTTTAATGGATTTAGGTGAGTTTTAACTATTAGAAATTGTAATTTAGGTTTTAAATAAAAATTGGTGATTTCACAAATCCCATGAAATTATATTTTAAAATTTCTAATAGATATGTTATCACTTAACTAATGATAGGAATCTAGAATAATTTTTTTAATATATCAGGAAACTAGACGTCATCATTAATTCATTTATTGATTTTTTTTTGTACCATTAATATTTTAAGAATATAAGTAAAAAAAGTTGATTAATATTACATTAAAAAGCTAAAATGACAATTATTTTGAATTTTTTTCCCTTACATGACAATTATAATGAAATAGGGAGGAGTAGAATATAATGAAAGATAGAAGATTAAAGTCTCTTGCAAGATGAATAATGAAACTTTAATTAATCCTAATGAAACAAATTTGGACCCAAAAACCTAATGGGCCAATGGGACCCGGCCCAAAACTCCACGATGTAGGGTTACAATACAAGAAATGTAAACACTCTCCCTTGGTCCTCATTCATCCGCAAAAACTTTTAGAGTTTTAGGAGAGATAAGAGAGCTTTTATCTCTTGCCTTGTATTCTCTCTCTAACTTCATGGTCATCCTACGTCAAGTTCTCACCTTTACAACTCAAATCTTGTCCCTTGGACATCAAATTCAAGGAGGGAGCTCTAGCAGACAAGGGTTTTTCATCAATCCATTTTGTTCTACATTTTGTTAAACTCTGGAAGACTTCAAATCTCTCAAGGTATTGAGGGTTTCTATTTTCTTTAATGTCAATTTTGGTTTGGGAGGTTATCCTCCATGAGTATGGGCTCTTAGAGTCATTTTTATATTATTTGGTGTTGAAAGTTTGTGCACACATACCGTTTGATGAAAATAAAATTATATTTGAAAAGTATACTCTTGGGGAATATGAATATATATAAAATACGTTATATTTCGATTAGAATTGAATTGCTATATGAACTTACAAATTGACCCTTCTGCTTAGTGTTGCATTTTAGAATTCGTGCATTATTTTCATAACTGGTATTGTAGTAGAGATGCTACTGAAATTTGGGGGATAACATTGCAAAATAGGCTTCATAAGCTTTAAAAGTTGGGGTCACTTATAATTTAAATCATTGATTTGCCGAGAAAACTAATGGAAATACGAGAGTGTGTAATGATTTTTGTTTTTTGTCTTGTATGAACATCCTTTGGTAAACTGAATATTTCTCTCTATATGATTGACTTCGGATTTTGAGTCATACCTTATCCAAAACTAGACATACATGACTTTTTATACTGGTAAAGTTTATAAAATTTTGTTATATGATAAGTATAAGTTATGCAATAGTTTTATAAATACTCTATAGAAGAAAAAAAAATGTAAACTTGAGTTTTAATATAAATTTTTAATCAGATAAATATATTTATGTATAAATTTGGTTTGGGTTGGATTAGATTGAATTTTAAAATGAAATCCAAAATCTGATTTTATCCAAAACAAATGGGTTTAGTAAATTTTAATTTTTTCGACTTTTGGTTTATTTGATTTTCAGTTTTTTGTTTGAGTTATTCATAAAGTTATTTGATAAAATCAGTTTATGAACATTCCTAAGAAAACCGATAAAGTAAAGACATCAAATGTACAATTAAGTCTATTAACTAGTAAAGTACGTCTTTGTTGACAAATCTCCAGTGTTAAACATTCATAGATTAATATATATATATATATATATATATATATATATATATATATATATATATATATATATATATACGCCAAAGATTTATACTCTCTCTGGTTTCATATATAAGAAAAAATAATTACTTCCCATAGATTAAGAAAGTTAGTTGAAATCATTTAATTTTACTAATCTCAAGTAGAAAGTAAGGTTATTCTTAAAATGTCCTCCATTCAAACCTAATACCTTGAATAAAAATGACACCATAAAAATTGAATTGCAATTAAATGAAGATTATTTTGGGAATAACATCAATAAATAGGGGTGAAATTAGTTAGATTTTCTTAATTTGAGTCCAAGAAAAAGGGGACTATTCATATAAAGTGTATAATCTATGAAAGATGTCAAAAATTAATGAAAGGTTGTATCATTTCATGAAAATATGTGTCTATTCATATAAAGTGTATGTATGAATAGATGCAACTCATCATAAAGAGGCATGAGAAGTGACTTTTCATGGAAAGCCATGAGAAGTGACTCTTGACTAAGGGTCATGAGATGTGAGTCTTCACCAAGGTTTAAGGGATGTATATCATTAAAAGGTTAAATATCTTCACTAAAAGGGATGAGATGATCTATTAATAAAACCAATCTAAATGAAGAAAAATACTACAAAACAAAAAAAATAATAGGAGTCACCAGATTCTTTGTACACTATATTCCATCCAATATCTACATATATTGTTAGGTATGGGTATGTAGTAATTTTTCCATGCAATGCCTTTGGTTTCAAAGAATGTAGCCACACAATCTAAAACTTCTTGATGCATTCTAAATTGCATAGCCACTCTTTATGTGATAGGTACTTTTGTGTAATACATTTGTGTGACAACTAGCATTGAAACTCTCATGCATATAGCAAAAAAAAAAAAAACTATTTTTATTTATCCAACATATTGAACATAAGTGTGCTAAGGAAAGTAGACCCTAGCTGAGTCCAGGGCAAATCTCCTACACTCAATTTTCTAGGGATTTAGCCGGTGCCACCTACATAGCATAGGTTTTTCATGGTTGATCAACCTAGGCTGTGGTTGCAAATTTGAGAATATCTCCCATAACCAAATATGAACCAAGTAGTGAAAGGGTGACCAAAGAATTACCTCTTATCATCAGCCAAACTAACTATTGTTTTCTTCAACAGACCTAAATCATTTTATATGTTGGCTTAAAATATTGGTCACAAAGCCGATTATCTACATCAAGGAAAACAAACTTGCTCACCAAGCCATTGGGGGAGAAATCAATCCCTGCCAACCAAGTTGCAAGGAATGTTTCATGCTCCATTTCATTCCCACTATCGACGAATATCCACCCTTGCTAATGTATAAACCCCATCCTTTTTATTCCTTGTAGTTTGTTTTCATATTGTATGAATCAATTTCTTCTCCACTTTTATCATTTCCTAACTTTGAAATGAGGTGAAGACGGGATCATGAACTATTGGAAAATTCTCCAACACCATCACATCCTCCAAGGTGTTTTTTTTCTCACCTTAGGGTAACAAAAAGGTATTTGTCTCAAGACACCACTTCTCAACAACCCTAAAACACATGTTTTCATTTTTTACTATGAAGCACTTGGGTTGAAAACATGTGTTTTGGGTTGTTGAGAAGTTGTGTCCTTAGACAAATACCTTTTTGTGTTCCTAGGGTGAGAAAAATGTCACCTTGGAGGATGTGATGGTGTTGAGGGTTTTGCAACTGTTGGTGATCCTGTCTTTACCCCATTCCAAAGCTAGGAAATGATGAAGGTGGAGAAGAAATTGATACATAGAATAGGACAACAACAATCTCCAAGGAGTAAAAAGAGTGGGGACAACAACAATCTCCAAGGAGTAAAAAGAGTGGGGTTTATATAAACATTAACATGGATGGATTTTTGTCAATAGTGGGAGTGAAATTGAGCATGAAACATCCCTTGCAACTTGCTTGACAATGATTGGCTTCTCTCCTAGTGGCTTGGTGAGAAAGTTTGTTTTCCTTATCGTAGTTCATCTTGCTGGAGAGAATCAGCTTGTGACCAACAGTTTTATCCAACATATAAAATGATTTTGGTCTATCGAAGAAAACAATAGTATAGTTGACTGGTAATGAAGAATTGGAATTGTAGTTAACTCTTTGGTCACCCTTTTACTACTTGGTCCAAACTTGGGTGTGGGAGAGATTAACAAATTAGCAACCATAGCCTAGGCTGATTACCAATGAAGAACCTATGCTATTTAGGTGGAACAAGCTTAATCAATTGAAAATTGACGGTGTGAGATTTTCCCAGGACTCTACTAGGGGAAATTTTCTTTGGCACCCTTAATCATGTTCAATTTGTTGGTAAGTTTAGGTCTTTTAATCCAAAAAAGGAAACTTGGTTACCATGTGAGAGTAATTTGGATAAATGACAATAGTTTTGGTTGTTATATGCATGAGTATTTCGATGCTTGTTTGCAACAATGTATTATAAAAAAGTACCTACCACATAGAGAGTGGCTATGCAATTTGGAATGCATCAAGAAGTTTCAGATTGTGTGATTGCATTCTCTGGCACCAAAGCTATTGCATTGAAAAATTAATGCATACCCAAAATTACTTAAAAAAATTGCAAACAATATTACTTGGCAAAAAAGCAGTCTAAAGCTACTCTATCATCATGGACCTCATGTATCAAAAGCAAATACAAATGGTAATGATGCTGATGTTGCACCTGAATTTTCTCCTTTGAAAACTGTTCAATTTGGAAATCCTTCTCAAGACACTGTTGATCCAAGAGGTGGACGCTTTGGAGGAAGACTATGGAGATGGAAATGGGAAAAATGAATCAAGGCAATTTATTGAGGGGTTAATGGATCTTGAATAGAGAATCAATATACTATTGAACAAATTATTCTTATAAACCAAATCTTTAGCATTTGTTAATATGTTTTACTTATTTCTTATACTAGCAAAATTACATGAATGTTCAGCCTAAAAAGAAAATATGACATGATCTTGTAATTTTTAATGCCTGTTTGGTAACTAGGGATGAACCTTGGTATTGGAATCTGCCCTCCTCAACCTTGCCTTGCTATAACATGAGTGCCCAAGTACTATTTTTGCTTAAATTATTACTAGCTGGAAGTTTACCAATCATCATATACAGACACACTTTGCATAGAATCAATATTAGAGAATCTCATGCCAGAAGCATATCTTTTATTACATTAGAAAGCACAACTATACAAGAGAAACAGAGAAAATCCTAGCTAATGAACACCATAATAAACTCTACTACCAGTCGCACTCTTCTCATAGTTATCATTAAAGGTATTTACATGGCCTCGCATGTAAGCCTTACCGTCACAAGCACATAAACACATTACTCCATTGATGCATCACACGGTACTCTATTTGAAAATGGATCTTTTACTCTGTGCCTGCAAGGACTGCTAACCCTTGCACCTGATAGTTCATCGCATCAAATAGACAAAATATATCATAAGATATAAGTCTCAAAGTTCATAAATGGACAGAGCCACACGGTCAAAATAAGCAAACTAACCATTAATGCAGAAACAAATATTCCAATAAATTATTATGTGTAGTGGAGCTTTCCAATTTTTGTACCTAACACTCGATTTTCTTATTAACCAAGGCCAAAAAGACCACCTAAACCAGACTTATCAACCACTTGACAACCTAACCAAACATGCTTAGATTATAATTTTGCTCTTAGGAACTTACAATGTTATTACCTCGGTGAAATTTAGTTGCAATTGGCAATCCTAGTTACGTAATGGATATTCAACTCTATCTTCTTAAGCTCTAAGATTACCTTCAAAAGTGATATGAAGATTTAAGTTTAAATTAGTCTAACCCATTCATTTTGGACACTACACTTTCTGTTTAGTGAAATTTAGCTGTGCGTTTTGGCTTTTTATGAACTCCTATTCTATTGTCTCTGACCTCACATTTTCCCTTTGTACCTAATGCAATCTCAACTTACATTAACCTTATATTACTATTGGGACTGATCACTGATTCTCTGTTCTAAATAGATGAAAAGAATATTCTGCAAAGAGAACTGAGAGCAGCACCGATAATTATATTTAAACTCATGTCATCTCGTTGCCTTGAAGAATGCACCCCAGATATGCTCTTCCTCGGCAGGTACTGCAGTAATCTTATTCTTTGGATTCTCATAGCATCTCAATCCTCCAACTGCTGTAGAGTAGAAACTGTTGGTAAATATTTGTGTTTTAATTTAAAATTTATAAATATATATTAATTCTATTTTATAAAATAATATTTATTTTAGATTCTCTTAAGATTTTGTTTTAATGAGTCAAACTAGTTTGTTATATTTGTTGTGACAACTGTAGGTTGGTTTTCCAACGGTCATATTTCTAACGGTCATATTTTGTTGTTGCAAAATGCCTATATATATCTCTCCTCTTTTCTAGAAATGATAGACTGAGAGCTCTGGTTTCTTTCTGCAAAAAATTTATCTCTTTCTTTTCCTATACAAAAATTAATTTTTGTGAGCGCAAGAGCATTGGTGTTCATAAGGTTCGGGGATCCTTTCGCTGCACACGATCGGAACCAACGGGTTGTCGTATCTTGGGAGAGGAGCGCAATCAGAATTTCTTACCCGTGTAGTGGGGGCGTTTTCTCTCTAAGGATAGCATTTACGCGCTTCAACCCAGGCTATGTAATTCTTTCCCTTGATTTAATTTTTCATTGTGCTCATTGTATGATATAATGCATTATTTATGTGTTGTCAATTAAATTTATTTTGTTACTGTTATTCTGTTATTTAATTCAAGACTGTGCATCTTCTTCGTATTTTATTTTCTTTCATTTTTTATTTTATTTTTCCAACAGTCTTAGAGAGAAAAAATTTATTTTTTCACTTTCTTCTTGCATAGTCTTTTTGCAGTAGCATCCTATTTTATCAAAATGTCCGCCATGGATATGATTAAGTCCCTTTCCAGTAAGCCTGAAAAATTTACGGGTGAAAATTTTTTTTGTTGGCAACAACAAATGAAATTCTGGCTTACTGAATTGGATTTATACTTTGTGATTTCTAAAAGAGAAATAAAAACTTCAACTTCCTCTACTGATATAGTTCAAACTGATGCAGCCATTAAGCATGACGTTTATGATAAAGATATTTTATGTCATGGACGCATTTTAAGTGCTTTGGCTGATAACATATATAAGATTTTTTGCCATACCAAAACTTCTGTTGAGTTATGGGAAGCACTTGAATTGAAATATGGATTTGCTGAAAAAGGTTTAAGTCGTTACTCTTGTGAAAAAATGATTGAGTTTCAAATGATTGATGGAAAATCTATTTCAGATCAGATCCATGAATTTGAAAACATTGTTTATGACATGAAATTGAAAGGAATCGTTTTGCCTGACATTATGCTTGTGGCTTTCATGATATCAAAATTGCCTCCTTCGTGGACTGATTTTGCTCGAAGCTTGAAACATAAACATGAAAGTTTTACCTTTGATGATTTGCTTGTCTGTCTCCGCATTGAGGATAAACATCGTTCATCTCAAAAACACTTGCAAAATTCTGATTCTCACTCTAAGGCCTATCTTGTTGAGAGCTCTAGCAAACCTTTCTCTAAGTCCTTCAAAAGGCATGGGTTTAACAAAAATAAATTTGGTAGAAAGCCTTCATTTTCTAAAAATAAGAACAATGCTTTTAATAACAACAATAAGCCTAAGGATAAAAATTCGGGGAATGAAATTTTTTGCTTTGTTTGTGGGCGAGCTAATCATTTGGCTAAGAATTGTTTTCAATGTCATCGCCAGCCCACGTCTTTCCCTAAACCGCAGGCTAATGTTGTTACCACCAGTGCTGCCTCTAATTCCCCATCTGACAGGTACCATGTCACTAGCCCTGAGTTAAATTGTGTTTTTAACTCAAATGATTGGTTTATAGACTCCGGGGCTAATGTTCATGTGTGTGCTGATAAAAAATTATTTTCTTTATATCAGGAATCAAGCACACGTACTGTGAGCGTGGGGAATGGGAGTATGGCACATGTGTTAGGAGAAGGTCAAGTGAAGCTAGAGCTATCTTCGGGAAACTTTATTGTTTTAGATGGTGTCTATCATATTTCTGATATTAGGAAAAATTTAATAAGTACTTCTTTGTTAGTCCAACAAGGGTACAAGGTTGTCTTTGAATCCAATAGAGTTGTTATTACGAGACATGGTAATTTTATTGGTAAAGGCTACATTTGTGATGGTTTGTTGAAGTTAAATCTTATGTCTCATTCTATTAATAAAATATCCAATATTTCTTCTTTTGTTGCAAATGTTGAATGTTCTAATATATGGCATGCTAGACTTGGACATGTGAATTTGAATTCTATCAAAAGAATGATGTCTCTTAATCTTATTCCTAAGGCTTCCATTGATTTAAAACAAAAATGTGAAACATGTATTCAAGCAAAACAACCTACAAAGAGTTTTACTACATGTATTGAAAAAGAAACTAACTTGCTTGAATTGGTTCATAGTGATGTATGTGATAGTAATGATGTGTTAACACGTGGTGGTAAGAGATATTTTATTACTTTTATTGATGATTTCTCCAAATATTGTTATGTGTATTTAGTTAATCACAAAAGTGAATTGTTTGATAAGTTCAAAGTATATAAAACAGAAGTAGAAAATCAATTAGAAAGAAAAATTAAAATTTTACGTTCCGATAGAGGTGGAGAATACACATCTTTAGACATGAGTAATTTTTGTGAAATGCATGGTATTATTCATGAAGTGACACCTCCGTATGCTCCTCAATCTAATGGTATTGCGGAAAGAAAGAATCGTACATTGCTTGATATGGTGAATGCTATGCTTGTAAGTTCTGGTTTACCAAGTAATATGTGGGGTGAAGCTTTGTATTCTGCATGTCATATTCTTAATAGAGTGCCTTATAAAAATTTTGAAAAAACCCCTTATGAGCTATGGAGAAAAAGAGAACCAAACCTGAAATATCTTAAAGTGTGGGGGTGTCTAGCAAAGGTAAACATTCCCATTAATAAGAAAAGGAAAATTGGACCAAAAACTGTTGATTGTGTTTTTGTTGGATACTCTATGCATAGTACTACTTATAGATTTTTGGTAGTTAATTCATAAGTGTCTGAAATTTCTAATGGTACTATTATGGAATCTAGAGATGCTACTTTCTTTGAAAATATTTTTCCTTTGAAAAATAAATTGTCTAAATTTGTTTGTGATACTTCTTGTTCTAATTTGTCTACTTGTAGTAATACTAATAAGGACATGGTGTTTGAACCTAGGAGGAGTAAAAGATCTAAAAACGTTAAGGATTTTGGTTCTGAATTTTGCTCTTTTTTGCTTGAAGATGATCCTAAAACTTATGGTGAGGCCACGAGGTCTATTGATTCACCTTTTTGGAAAGAAGCTATTATTGATGAAATGAGTTCTCTTAAAAATAATAAAACTTGGTTTCTTACTGATCTTCCCCCTGGTTGTAAAAGTATAGGTTGTAAGTGGGTTTTTCGAAAGAAATTAAGAACTGATAGATCTATAGAAAAATTTAAGGCAAGGCTTGTTGTGATTGGGTGTAAACAAATAGAAGGTGTAGATTTCTTTGATACATATTCTCCTGTTTCTAAAGTTACTACCATTAAGGTCTTAATTGCACTTGCTTGTTTTTTTAATTTGGAAATTCATCAAATGGATGTAAAAACTGCCTTTTTAAATGGTGAATTAGAAGAAGAAATTTATATGAGCCAACCTGAAGGCTTTGTAGAACAGGGGAAGGAAAAGAAAGTTTGCAAACTTGTTAAATCTTTATATGGTTTGAAACAAGCTCCAAAACAATGGCACGAAAAATTTGATCAAGTTGTTCTTTCGTATGGTTTTCAAATCAATAATACTGATAAATGTGTGTATGTGAAACAATTTGATGATAATGGATGTGTCATTTTATGTTTGTATGTGGATGAGATATTGATATTTGGTAGTAATATGCAATTCATAAATGATGTGATGTCTTTCTTGTCTAGAAATTTTGATATGAAGGACCTTGGTCCTGTAGATGTGATTTTGGATATTAAGCTTATAAAGAAAAATGATGGCATGATTTTAACCCAATCACACTATGTTGAAAAGCTGTTGAAGAAGTTTAATTATTTTGATGTGAAACCTGTTTCTTCTCCTTATGACTCATCCATCAAGATAAAGAAAAATTTGGGTAAAGGAATTTCTTCACATAAATATTCTCAAATTATCGGTTCTTTGTTGCATTTGACAAACTTCTCTAGGCCTGACATTGCATATGCAGTTGGTAGATTAGGAAGGTATACTAATAATCCTGATCATTCTCATTGGATTGCATTAGAAAGAGTTTTTAGATACTTAAAAGGAACCATCAATTATGGCATTCATTATACATGTTTTCCTGCAGTAATTGAGGGGTTTAGTGATGCAAATTGGATTTCTGATTCTGATGAAACAAAATCAACAAGTGGTTATGTTTTTACTTTAGCTGGTGGTGCAGTATCATGGAAATCTGCTAAACAAACTATTATTTCACGTTCTACTATGGAAGCAGAAATTATTGCTTTAGATACTGCTACTAGTGAGGCTGAGTTTCTTAAAAATTTGTTATGTGATCTACCATTGTTGAATAAGCCTATACCTCCAATTCCAATGCATTGTGATAGTCAAGTTGCTATATCTAAAGTTACTAGCAAAAAATTTAATGAAAAAAGAAGACACTTAAGAGTGAGATATAAGTCTATCAGAAATTTGATTTCTCATGGTGTCATTTCTCTTGACTTTGTCAGGTCAGAAAATAATATTGCGGATCCGCTTACAAAAAGGTTGACATGTCAACAAGTATTTGAGTTGTCGAGGGGAATGAGATTAAAGCCCATTATTTAGTTACAACAATGGACACCCGTCTCCGTGTGATTGGTGATCCCATGAATGGAGTTCAACGGGTAACAACGAAATTGTTTGTTGACTAAAGTACACCAAAAATGAAATTTGGCGGAGCTGTTCCGTTTCTCATTCCTATGACGAGGTGTATTATAAATTGTGGCAATATTAAGGTTGAGGTATTTATATATTGTATTTTTGGTAAAAAAAAAAAATACCTCTTAATGAATCCGATGACAATTATTGTAGGGGTAGGGGTCACAACTCACTCTTTGAGGATTCACCTAGTGAGTGTGGTGGTGGGGCCGCCACTGTGAGATATGGGCTAATCTCTAAAGGACACTCACGAAACAAGATACAAGCGCAAGGTCGTGTAACGCGCTACCACTGATTAGAACCTAATTGAACGCCAATATTGTAGGGGTTGTGTACTAAAGTCCGGTTAAAGAATATGTAGTTCAAGACAATCAAGTCACTACATTTTTCTCGGATGGAAGTTCATAAACACTAGGTATAAGGCTCAAACCCGGAAGGTTCCTTATACCGAAATACAATATCACATGCTCTTACTCTTATGTTTTATACAAATTATCTTTTAGAAAATATATTTTAAAATTTTAAATTATGTGGGGGAATGTTGGTAAATATTTGTGTTTTAATTTAAAATTTATAAATATATATTAATTCTATTTTATAAAATAATATTTATTTTAGATTCTCTTAAGATTTTGTTTTAATGAGTCAAACTAGTTTGTTATATTTGTTGTGACAACTGTAGGTTGGTTTTCCAACGGTCATATTTCTAACGGTCATATTTTGTTGTTGCAAAATGCCTATATATATCTCTTTCCTCTTTTCTAGAAATGATAGACTGAGAGCTCTGGTTTCTTTCTGCCAAAAATTTATCTCTTTCTTTTCCTATACAAAACTTAATTTTTGTGAGAGCAAGAGCATTGGTGTTCATAAGGTTCGAGGATCCTTTCGCTGCACACGATCGGAACCAACGGGTTGTCGTATCTTGGGAGAGGAGCGCAATCAAAATTTCTTACCCATGCAGTAGGGGCGTTTTCTCTCTAAGGATAGCGTTTACGCGCTTCAACCCAGGCTATTTAATTCTATCCCTTGATTTAATTTTTCATTGTGCTCATTGTATGATATAATGCATTATTTATGTGTTGTCAATTAAATTTATTTTGTTACTGTTATTCTGTTATTTAAATTCAAGACAGTGCATCTTCTTCGTATTTTATTTTCTTTCATTTTTTATTTTATTTTTCCAACAGAAACATCCTGTGCAATTTACAGAATAACAATGTCAATAGTGAAGGAATACTTACAATCATGGGGAACAAAAAGAAACAGAACATAGACAACGTCAATGTAAAAATCCTCATATTATGAATTATCATCACCTTGAAGGGGAGGGAGGAAATGATCCAATGTGGGATCACTTGGAACAAATAGTTGCCAAAATGCTGAGGATTGTGATATGCTGGAACAAAAAGAAACCCACCTTGAGGGAAAGAAAGCAAGTGACTTGCCACAAAAACCTTTAAGCAATATAATTTACTTTACTTGTGATATGCTGGAACAAACAGAACATTAAATACAAACCAACAATAGCAGGGGAAGATATAATTTACTTTACTTGTTTGGTGAACAATATATAAAATTTGGTCAAGTGAGACAGCAATATAAATACTAAGTACCAACTAATACAATATCTATGCCTTTTTATATAGCTTTGCATTAAAAAAGTAATAGAAAATAATATGTATATATACTAGGAGTATATTTTATTATTATTATTAAATCATAAATTATGATAAATATTAATTTTTTAATTTTAATAATAGATATTTTTAAAAGGAAATAATAAATATTTTAAAAGCTATATAAAAAGAGATTTTTAATTAATTGACAACTTAAAAAGAAGTGTAGGTTAAATTTATATATGCATTGCTTTTATCCTCTTCCATGATGTAAATCAAGTTCAATGAAACAATGCAACTATTTGTAATACTATTAATTAACAAATAATATTAAAATAAAAAATAAATATTTTTATCAAAAAGTTACTTTGGGGTAGATTTAGAGGGGTAGGGTAGGCTTTCCAACTTTATAATATCACACATGTACATCTATTAAAGCTGGAATGCATGGGCCAGCCCAACCGTTTCAATGTTGGAATGCAAAGATGATGAAGCTTCACTTTAAAATTTTACTCGGGACCAACATTTTATATTTTGATGCATAAATTCACCCTTATAAAAGTATTCACTCTTGAACAAGAGAATATTAGGAACTACTCACTCTCTTTCATGATAAGCTAGATAACTTCTCCTGTCTCAAGTATGTCACACTAATTTATTTTTAAGTTTTTTATTTCTCCCTATTGTTTAAATTTTTTCTATCTCAATTTAAATTTGAATTTTGAATTTTAAAATTTGATACGTTATATCAATTTGATAGACATACAGATCATATGTATTTATTTAAATAATTTGTTGGCAATGTGGTCATAGCTAAAAAATTGCAGAGCGAAAAACTTCTAACTAAATGCTTAGGTGTAACATAAATTGGAAAATCAAAATATAGATACTTACTGGGTATAGTTTAAAATCAGCAGCTGGCCCAATGTTTAATATGTTCAGAGCCTCAGCTTTTGCCAGGTCGTACTATTTAACACTTGTCAAGAACTCATTGATGCTCTCTCTTGTTTGAACAGAGGCAGCAGTGTCAACCAAATAATCATAAACCTGCTAGATATACAGAACATTCATCTACCAATAAAACTTACAAATATTCCCATTTATTAGAAAAATCAAATCTAACCTTGTATTCAGACTGCGCTACTTTGGCAATAACTCTTGTTGGATCCTTTGAAGCTCCTTTAGCTCGTAAGAAATCAAGGACCTCAAAATTTGTGAGTGCACCAGCATTGCGCTCTAAGCTATGACAAAGCTATTAAACATCAATCATATCCCAATATAAAAGAGAAAGGTTCAATTGAAATTAGTGTATTAATTTTGAAAACAAAGAAAAATGGTAGAAACATACATTTTCATCTGTAAGACACCAGAGTGAGAGAAAAGGCAGTTACAAAACAAGAGTGTCTCCTTTCCTTCTACAATAAAGCCAGCTTTGTACACAAACAGACAATTACAGAATGAAATTCCCAGTTTTCACAAAATATAACAAATCACACTGCTAATACAGCTTAAACACACATAATTGGGTTGGGGTGGACATCAAAAGCAAAAAAAATTGAGTTGGGTGTGCTTTCCCCTACAAAGAAAAATAACAATGTTAAAAAATTAGAACAATACATTTAATTTGAGCAACCAAACAAGAATAAAATAGTGACAAAAGAAACTAGTTGTGAAGCTTGTGGCGGTTTGAATTGTGAGTCCAAAGAATCTTCTAGTTTAGCCTTGGAAAAACTGGAATCAACAATAGGCTTTGCATTGTTAGGCTGAGTTAATCCAGCCACTGCCTTCATTCATGTGATTATCAATGTTTACTCCTACTGCACTCTCTTCCTAACCTTCAGGTTTGTGATTCTTGACATCAAGAAAAATTAAATGCTTGATTACAATCAGCATCCCTATAATTTAAGTGTGAAATAACTACTATCTTCCATTCATTTCCATAAATTATCATGAAATTCATCTCTCTCTATTCCTTTTAATACATGTTAAAATCAAAAGATAAAGACTAAACCAGCCTATAAGATTTAAAAGCTTAATTCACTAGAAATTACCCTTACCTTTCGTTAAGTTATCATGTATTAGTCATGAGAGTGAACACTAAATAAAAACGATTGCAATATAAATATATACATGAAGAGTTGGGTTATTAAAAAAAAAGTACCTCCATTGGGCCATAAGAGAACGGCTTTTTGTTCTGGTTTGCGAGTGGCCTCGAAAAACCAATAGAACAGTGTTGTGCCTTGAGTTTCATTGACAGTGATATAACCACCATATTCTTGAACTTCATCGGAGGCTGCGCAGGTAATCCATGCACTCTATCAGCTTCTTGCTCCAGTATCTCCTGGCTAAGGTAACTAGCTACTGAAGGCGTTGCCACACCTAACGCTTCTATGGTCAAACAAACAAAAAGCAGAAGATGAAGATTAAGAAAAACTGAACACAAAGCCATAACTGATATATATCTCCGGTGTAGGTGTGTTTGTGTAGGTGTGCGATATATATCCACGCATTGAATTGGCTAACGGCCAAACCAAATACGCCAAATACAGTGATTCAAAAAGCATTCAAATGCCTAAGCTGCGCCGCATTTCAGTAAGTTGCAGATGTGATCATTACAATGCAGCAACATTAATATAGAGTTGCATGCTAAAAGAATCAAAATCAAAATCTGGTATATTTGCTCAGAAAAACTTCTAGCCTTGTAGGAGAATTTGTAGAAGATAGGAATGAGAAAACCCTAAGGTTTATACTGTAATTAATAACACAAGAGTCTCAAGATAGAGAATGAAGCTTCATTGTAAGAACTGTGGAAAGCACCTGTAGCAGATGACGAGAGTGATGAGCAAAATGACGGCGACAACAACGAAGTCTATTTCATTGAAGCCTTTGGGAAGACACGGCACCGTGAGGCGCCATTTGGTGGAGGAGATTCCGATTGTGGTGCCTAGGTACGCCGTCAAGCCTCTGGCGACGGTGACATTGGAAAGCACGGACCAAAGGTGACGCGGAGGTAGCTGAAGGCGCCGCCGGCGACGGGCATGTTGACGACAAACTCAGTGTAGCAGAAGGCGGAGAGGAGGGTGCAAAAGCCGGCAATGGCAATTAAAATAAGAGTAAACACCAAATTCAAATTAAATACTAATAGTATCTTAAAATTTCATTAATTTATCCACACTATCCATCCATTTGTAAGTGAAAATATTTTTTATTTTACATACAATTTAGCTATAGGAATAAGTTTTTATAAGGTTTTACCTACACTACATAGTTATAGGTAAATTTTTTTTTTATATATTTTTCCAAGATTTACCTATACTAAAAACTGTAAGTATAAGTCTTTGAATTTAACCTACATTAAACAATGGTAGGTAATAAAGTATTTTTAAAGTTTACCTACACTAATTCATGTTTGTAGGTAAAGGTGTTTGTTGGTATAAGGCATTTTTCTTGTAGTGCCTATGGTGGTTCAAGGAATGTGTGCAACACTTTTTTCACTAACTATCACTACTAAAAAAAAGGCTTTCTACATCGCCCTATTAACATTGGTTAACGAAAGCGCGGTGACATTTTCGTAATTAAATGGAGTTACTTAACATCGATTATAGCAAAACCGATGTTAACTACTTGATGTTAACATCGGTAATTTAAAAAACCGATGTTAACATGATGTTTAGATGAATATGGTAACATCGGTTTGTTAAAAAACCGATGTAATGTATTTGATGTTAACATCGGTTTTTACAAAATCGATGTTAACTATATTCAGTTAACATCGGTTATCCATAAAAAACCGATGTTGTTATGTTTATAAGTTAAAAATTGAGATTTCACAAGCCGCGCGCGCTCAAAAACCTTGCCCTGCCTCTTCTCTTTGTCACCGTGAAATCACTCTTCTCTTTCTCCTCCAGCCTGAAAACTGCCGGAAACCGCTCCCTCGACACCCACATTGTCCTTGCTCAAACCCACAGAACCCCCTACACTGCCGGAAAACCCACATTCTCCTCGCTTGAACCCACAGAACCCCCTACACTGTTCTTGGAAGTCTGGCTCAAAGAAAACCCAACATACACTGTTGCTACTAGGGTGCTGAAACAGTCGTGGGTGCTCAAAGCTCAAAGCTTTCTCTGCGAGGTACGTAGGTCAACTTCGTCTATGCTAAGTTTCCATGGGTGTTCATGTTTTATTGATGATAATAATAATAATAATAATACGTCTTCAGTTGCAGTATTGCTGATTAAGGTACAAGGAAAGCTTAAAGTTTCATGCCATTTTGTTAGATCTCACTGCCATTGTCACTGTTAGGGTTCGAGGTAAGCTTGATCTCTTTTTCATTTGTAGTTTACTTAGGAAACATGTTGAAGTTTGTCTCTGTTAAATCTATAGACTGCTTGGAGCACCAATAGAGATTACTAGTGATAAATCTTTAGGGAAATTTGTAACATAGATTCAATTATATGTAGGACTAGGGTCAGATATAGTCATAAACAAATTGTCTTTTGGTTCTTTGGTAGTAGATCACTGCTTTTGGAATGTTTTTTTTTGTCAGCAAAAATAATATATATTGATATATGAGGGAGTACCAGAGGTACCATAAATACAAGAGTATGTAAGTAAGGCTGGTAAATTCTCATATCAGGCTGAATACAAACTGATAGGAGCTTACTAGCCTACTAAAAAGTGGCAAAAATTACAAAAACCACAGCTGGTGTTACCCTAGTTTACAAAAAACCAGCTGCTAGATTGCTAGACCAATAGTTGAAATGCATTGTAAAAATTTTCTCCATTGTTCTGAACTTGTCCATGCCAAAAACAGTGCATCTTCCAGCAAGTTACTGCCATTGAATGGAGCATTCGTGAAAATAATCTTATTTCTATGCTGCCAAATAGACCAATTTAGAGCTACCCACCAACACTTCCACCTATTGTATTTCTTCCCACCTTTCATCCCATTGTTGTGCTGCAGAAAGTGGAGCCTTGGATTTATAGGATAGGCCCCCGAGGTGCCTATCCATGATAGGGATTCCCACCAAAATGTTGTGTTTTGCTGCAGTCAAAGAAAAGATGAGATGCAGTTTCCTCCTTAATACTGCAGAAAGGACACAGGCTGTCATTTATATCAATTTTCCTTTCTCGCATATTAGACTTAGTCGGTAATCTATCTCTAATTAACCTCCCAGCAAAAATTGATGCTTTAGCTGGGATCTTTAGCTTCCATAAGTCCTTGAATATATCATCCATGTTTCCCTCCTCTGAGTTCCCTTGCAGCAGAATGTAGGCACTCCTAGAAGAATAGTATCCATTGGATTCAGGTTTCCATACCCAGTTGTCTGCTGCATGTTGTTGGAGTGCAGTGTGAGATATATCTTCCAAAAAACCTACAGTCGAGGCTACCTCATTGTCAAATAGGGGCCTTCTCCAAGAAAGGTTCCATTCCCATGCTGAATCTGTGAAGCTCCCCATTTGCAGAATTAATTTTTGTTGCTGGCGGGATATCTGAAATAGCCTAGGGTATTTCTGCATTAGTGGTTGACCAATTCCAGTCCATTAATCCTCCCAGAAATGAATTTTATCCCCACAGCCCACCCTCCATACTGTTCACTGTTGAAGTACATTATTGAATTGTTGGTCATGGGTCACCGCCATCAAATCCTGCCACCACACTGACTCATTGTTGACCTTTTTAGCATCCACCAGTGATCTCACCCACCATACTTAGAAGCCAATATTCTGGCCCACAGCTCCTTGCTTTGGTGAAACAAATCCCATCTCCACTTCTCGAGAAGAACTTTGTTGAAGGTCCTTATGTCTTTTATACCCAGGCCCCCTTTTTGTTTTGGGAGGCAGATAGTTTCCCATTTGACCCACGCTATTTTCCTTTGCTCTGACCCTCCTCCCCATAAAAAGCTGCGCTGGATTCCAATGAGATTATCTGCTACTTTTCTGGGCAACCTGAAAAAAGATAGAAAATAAATGGGGATCGATGATAGGGTGGACTGAATAAGGGTCACTCTCCCCCCAAAGGATAAATGGCGTTGTTTCCATCTAGCTAGCTTCCTCTCCCCCCAAAGGGTGGACTGAATAAGGGTCACAATACCATTGCTCAAATTCAACTTTGCTAGCCAAACATTCAAGTTCGAATTCAATAGAATTGATCTTTGAATTAAGCCAAGCTAAGTTAGTGAGTTTTCACTAAAGCAAGCAAAGCCATATTGTCAATGGTATTGTTTCCCAACCCTTCTTGCTTGCTACTTCAGATAATAAAATATAAGTTGATACTGCAGACACATATTTGCTAACTACTAGAAATAGAAAAAAAAACAATAATTTCAGTTCACATCTTATAAAAGACTCTAAAACATTTAAATCTGAAACTCACACCATAATTTGGCGACATCCAGTGTCACATCACAGAATTTACCAGATAACTAAACTGAAAAACTTTTAAGAAATGCTCAGAGAAATCTATCCTTCTCTTTTAAAAGTTCAGAAGTTTCCCTGTTGCCATTGATATTAGGTAATGGAAAAGAATAGGAACCAACACTAACTTGCTCTTGAAGAGTTGAATAAATATCCAAGATCGTGTCTAGAAGAAATTTATCAGCTCCATGAAATGAGACGAATGAGACAGAAAGAGAACAATCATCATGTTATCCTAATGGAACTGTAACCTGCAAATAATTTAAAAGCCTATATATGTAAGTCAAAATATCAGAACAATTAATAAATATTTAGAGAAGAAAAATATTTACCTCTGAACCTAAAGGATATCAAATTACCTGACAACATCCAGATACACTAGCAATGCTCGATAATGCAAATGTTCTGTCATGGAACTCTGAGGAAACACCTTTCTTTGTATTAAGCTTTAGTTGATTGCCTGCTATGGTAGGAATAACAAGTATTCCATCATCCTGTGGGACAATTAAAACTAGGAGATAATAGGGTGGTATTGAAGCATACACTGGACTTGCCAAAATAAATTATTTTAGCCACTTTCATTATAAGAATCAGTGTACATTGTTACACCAGACTAATTGCTTATCTATTTTCCAGTCTTCTAATAATCTAATCTAATTTCTAACAACGTTCATTGACTTAAAATAACCTATATATGAAACAAGAGTAAGAACAGACTAATACCTTTAATAGACTATGCAAAAAAAGATAAATTCAAAACAAGTATATTGCTCATTATGTAGGGGAGTCTATTTTAAGCAAAGGACACACGTTATTACAATATAAATGTAACACCACCTTATGGCACCTGAACAATTTCTTTCTCATTAGTGGATGACGAAATCTAAGGATATTTATGAACCTCAGCCATCCAATACAAATGCATGAAACTCTTGAGCATTTTATAGAATTGAAAATTAGCTTTTGCTTTGTAGTTACCATCAGTTGCAGATTTTTCACAGCTAGTTGCCACGGTTATTAAACACACATTTGGTTTATGCTTATCCAACATAAATTTCCATGTGTTTAGTTTATAACTTTTTTTGGAGTACTCCAGTTATTGATACCCAGATTGCTATTATTATGTTTTTTTTTATTTTTAATTCATTTACAGAACCGCCAATCCTTACTCATACGGCTTCATTCTCTTTCATAATAAATTTTTAATAGAAAAGCATGCAGAGCAAGGTAATATATTATAATAAATGAAATGATAAAAAGTTTGAAAAGAATACCCTTGTAATGAAAGCATAACTGAAGAAAGAGTTTTCAATACAGATGTTTCATTTTGTTGGTGGGTTGATTGCTGATGAAGCCTTAGACTGGGCGCCCTAGAGTCAATATACTGACAAAGATTCAAATGCTTTGGAGCCTGATCTGCAAAACCAAAATGACTAAAACACTTCATAATTTACCCAAATTTTCTCCTCTTTTGGTGATTCAGTCGAGAGATCAACTTTTTCTTATGGAAAACTAGTATCTACTAAATCTGAAGACTGGCTTGATGAGCTTGAACACATTGTTATTATGTTGAACTTAGTTCATATATGCAACCAATTTTAGATCTGTTGATAAGGTAGTTCTATCAATGCAATTGACATATTTTACATAACCAAAACAACTCCTAGATTGCCCTTGCGGCTATGAGAAGTGAGAACTAATGATGCATCTTTCTAAGTAGAAGAATGGAGAAAGCTTTCCCTTCTCAACCTGGTTTCTCTTGCCCCTAAACTTCTTATGTTCAGTGTCACTGAAGATTAGTTTATTGTTGAAGATTGATTCATGCTTGCTGAAATCAATTTCTTACACTGAGAATGCTTTAAGAAATAGTTTCCTCAATCCTTTGCCAATTGCCAATAGCTTTGAGCTCCTCATAATTAGATTTGGTGTTGTTCACTGTAGCTCCTTTGATGTAATTAGAATTTAGAACACACACAGAGCTAGAATTAGCTCCTGCCCTCTGAAATAATCTTTAAACTTAGACATGTTTGTTTTGACTAATGCACTTGATAAGAAAAATCAGGATTAGATAAAAATACTACTCAAGTAGATTAGTTGGGCTATACGCATTTCATATCCATTGTTTGTTAAATAGCAGCCATGGTGCTATAGCATAGTGGGTTTCCCGCTAAACACCATTTTATGGCTATGACCTTTTTATTTTCTGATGGCATCCAGTTTTTTTTTTTTTTTTGCACAACAAAAATCTTGTCCAGTTCCTTTACCCACTGATGAGGTTTCCTTAGTGGGGCAGACACTTCACACCTTCCTTGCTTGGCCGACACATCTGGTCAAGTCTTTATCACAGCAGGTACTTATTGTCCTTACTATATGTTTCTTCTTTTTAAATTAATTCATTAAGCGTGCCTCAAATTAGGCTATTTAACTTTGTTTCATGAACAGGTAGTTGTGTCTCCTGCAAAACCACCTCCAAAGCCCGATGATCCACTTTATCTGATGACATTGACCATCCCAGAGCTTTTCTCGAGGCCTTATCAGGTTAGATGGGATGCCACCGTGTTTGGGGTCTTTAATCTAGATTTCCCCCTATACATAAAACACGAAGACCTCTCCGAAATCGCACACGGTGGTCAATGTCTCAGCATATCAGTGTTACAGTTGTGGATTTTGTAAGTCATTTTATATTACTTTTAATTACCTAAGTTATTGCTTTCAATTCATAAATATTTAACTTTGACTTAACATAAACAGGCATCTCACTGAAACATGTATGCGAGCGGGGAATTCTGATATCTATGGATTCCTCGAGCCACAGTCCATTTAGAGGTCTGGGCAATCGCAGTTTGAGTCTGAAAGTTACATAAAGACTTGGATGTGAGTTCAAAACGCGATGTCTATCTTGGAGCCTACCTAAATGGGTAAGTCACAAAATAACTGAATTTAATTAATGTTTACTAATGTACTAACCCATATTAATCTCCACTGTAGCGGACACTGGCAGATGGTGGTCATCCTGCCCAAGGAACACCTAGTTGTCTGGTTTTGTTCATTGCATAATAGGCCAGACAACTACCTTAAGGGGATTATTAATAGGTTAGTGTTTTTTTCAATACATTTGCATTGAAATTCCTCAACGTACAACACCAGTTTTTAATTGTTACTCATCTGGAACAGTGCTTTAAAAGGTCTTGATGATGCTCCACAGCCTAAATCAAAGGCTCCTGCTAGGTGGATTGTCGTCAAGGTACGTCATTTACATAAAAATTCCACTTATATATATTTCTTTATGTGTTTGTACACTAGTTGTTTAATTAATATCCAAATTTCATTATGTATTTAGTGTAATAGACAAAAAGGAAGTACTGAGTGCAGCTACTATGTGATGCACTGGATGTCCACCATCATTTTAGGAACTTTTAGGAATAATTGGGAAGCGGTAAGTTTATTTCAAACAAAATCGATTTATTTATAATTTGTATTACATTATTAACTTATTATGATTTATTTCATCATGCAGTATTTTAACGATCCTAGACCATTGGAGCCAGAGAGATTAAAGGCATTGTGAATCCAGTGGGCACAGTTTTATCTCCGAGTTAGAGATCAGGCCTAGGATTTAGGGACATTATCTTTAGCTTAGTTTACTTTGGTTTAACATTTTTGACATTTTCTATGTAATATGAACATTGAATTCATTTGATGATTGTTCTTTATGATAAATCAATTATTTGATGTTTATTATCATTAAAACTGCTTGAAAGCAGAATAAAATGTTTATTTGCTGTGAATTGGGCTTGAAATTGCATTTGACAGGTACAACTTTGAGTTTACTGTAAAAACAGAAAATATATAAAAAAAATACATGAAAACAACATCGGTTATTAACAAAAATTGATGTTAATATGGTAAACAACATCGGTTATTTACAAAAACCGATGTCGACATGAACCTTAACATCAGTCATACACAAAACTGCTGTTAACTTTTGTACATTAACATCGGTTATTCATACATAACCGATGTTACCGTTTCTATATTAACATCGGTTATTTATACATAACCGATGTAAATGTACATAAGTTAACATCGGCTATCTATACATAACCGATGTTAATGTACAAATGTTAACATCGGTTATCTATAAATAACTTATGTTAAAGTTGTACACTAACATCGGTTTTCTATGAATAGCCGGTGTTATATACAAAGACGTACAACAAATAAGTATATGCATCATCAATGTTGACATCGGTTTTCTACTGAAACCGATGTTAATGTCATATATTAACATCAGTTTTCGTAGAAAACCGATGTTAACATATGACATTAACATCAGTTCTTCTGGAGAACCGATGTTAATATATAACATTAACATCGGTTTTACTACAAAATCGATGTCAACTTTCGTCATGCATACACTTTTTTTGTTGTAGTTCTTTGTGTTTAACATCTGTTATTTAGAAAACTGATGTTATCATATTTATGTTAACATCGGTTTTTGAAAACCGATGTTAACGATGATACATTCAACATCGTCACTTTCAACAACGGTTTTAGAGCCGATGTAGAATGCCCTAAATAACCGATGTTGAAAGTGTAATTTCTAATAGTGTATTTATTATTTATATTGAAATTCGGCTGAGACACTATATATAAGTGTTTGTTTGAGTATGTATTACATTGTTTCAAACATGGATCAGTAATTTTTAACCAAATTTAGGCCATTATTTGGAACCTATGGTTGTTTTTAGGGTCTTATTGGAAAACTGTATTTATTAAAGAACCTATGGTTGTGTTTAGGGTCTTATTGGGAAACTGTATTTATTAAAGAAGACTAATATACTTTAAGTATAACATGATACCAAGTTGACTCAGCTTCCAAAAGTAAATAACACAGTATAAGAAGATTTTTTATTCTTCTACCAAATTAAAAAATTTATTTCTTATGTTATCGAAAATTACATTTCCTTCCTTTTTTTCCTTCCAAACGTTTACCTTAAACTCAAAAAAATTAAAGTAGGAGATTTTTCTTAATTATTATATTTATTATCCTTTATGCACAAAATATAAAGTGATGTCTCTTTTATTGAATTTGTACCTATTTGGCTAAAATTTGTAGCTTTCACCTTGACATGGCAGAGGTTTGAGCAACTAAAGAATCCTAGGAAAAAGAGTGAGCAACATACTAGTAATTCAATGATTAACAATGAAGATCTTTTAACCATATACATATACTTTACTAATTAATAGTCTCAATTGTGATTTCTTTACTACCTGAATTTTTCTCGGTATATTTATAAGTCGATTTACTCCAATAAATAGTCAGAAAAATTGAAATCCAAGTTGTCGATCACCTCGGAAAAATTGAAGCAAAAGGAGTCTTTTCTTTTTCTTTTTCTTCTCTTGAATAAATGGTTGGAAGACAAGTTGAGAAACAAAAAAAAAGGCTCAATAAGCAAAACATAGGATTGAAACAATTTTCTCTTCAAAATCAATCCAATCCAATTGATGTACACCTTCAAAAGGATTTTTTATTTTTCATAACATGGTATACATATATATTTACAAAATGTTGGCTTTTTCTTTTGGAAGATGCACTATTAGAACAGTTGAGGCAAAGGTTGTTGCTAGTTCAATTAGACAGAGAAAAGTGTGCTTTCTCAAGTGTTTACTGTAGCATATATAATTGTCAAGTATTTTTTGTAGCCTCAGCCTATCATATTAGAACTAGTGTGAATCTCATAAATGTTGATTAAAATGAAACTGTGTTTAAGTTTGTTTGGAAGAGTAGCTCTCCGAATAAAGTCTTGGCTTTTTCATGAAAACTTTTACATGACCGTTTGGCAACTAAAGAAAGCCATGATTATGAAGGGCCAAGACATTTATAGTAGCCAAGATGAGGTTACTACTTCACCTTCCTCTAGTGAAAGTGAAGAAGCAAAAGGGGAAGAATCTAGTGAAGAAATTGACTCCCAAGAAGAAAGGGACCTTTTAATGGTCAGAAGGCTTCTAGGAGGCCAATCTTGTGACTTGGTAAATTGGATTGATGCTATTAAGCTTCACTTGTATTGTTGCTCTATTTTTTTTTTCTTCATCCCTGTTTTTGTGTGTTTTTGCATTCCTTTATAGTCGCATACAAACTATTCAAAAAAAATTCCCCATTTCTTTTTTTTGGGAAAAATGTAAATTATATTAAACCCAAAATGATACAACAATAAACGGGGCATACCCCGCAGCTAGAGAAAATCAAAAGTCTCCCTAATACAAGAAGGCCTATATCAAGATGCTAAAAAAAATGCAACAGGTGCGCATATTTATACATAAGAAACTTAATCTTGCTAATAACCTCTATTACAGAAAATTGATAATCTTCAAAAATCAGCTTGTTCATAGACAGCCAGATGTAGTAGACTGTAATTGCTATAGCCAAACAACGTAATTTTCCTTGAACACCTGATTTGGATCTGCCCCAAATTAAAGAGTCAGTAATGCACTGTAAAGAAGTGAAACGCCTACAGAAAAGAGCCAAATCACGAATGTGAGCCCAAACTTGGAGAGATTTCCTGCAAGAAAATAACAAATGAGCATTTGACTCAGCCTCATTTGAACATAAAGGGTAGAGGGAACCCTTGTTCAAAAAAACAACTTTGTCAAAAGTAAGCAGCTAGTTCCTTTTAGCAAGCCACAGAATGAAAGACATCTTAGGGGGGATTGCTGAGTTCCATATAGCAGAACACCAACTAACAGTAGGCTTAACACCTCTAATGTATTCATAGGCTTTGCCAACAAGCAATTGTTCATTGGTGCTCCAAGATTGAATCCTCTTGTTGGCCTCTTCCGTACTTAGCTCTTTGGAGATAATAAAGTCCCTTATTTGAATGATTTTCTTTATCAAAACTGAATCCGATGAAGAAGTATTGTAATTCCACACATCAGGTGCTGCGGAAAGAACATAGGAATGATATTGAATCATATTTCTGAGTTCGACCAAAGTTAATCCCGTGCTGTGGAATTTCCAAGTTTTACTTGCTTTTGAACGATTCGAAAGTCATTTTCAATTAATTTTTTTTATCAACATCAATCGAGACTATTTTTGATCAGATGTTAGTTGCTGCAATTTTTTGGCAAACGTCAGCTTGGACTTTTTTCGATGACATAGGCTGGTGATATTTTTTTGCTTGACGTCGGTTAAAAACCTAGCATATGTTAGCCAAAAAATGGCCTTGGCATCGACCAAAAATAGCCTTGACCATTGTCGACCGAAAAGCATCATCAACTGATAAGTTGTATCCTATTTTATTGTGTCCTTTTTTACTCTTATTGTTTTTTTGTGGCCAGTCCAACCATTTGAATGATGTGAGAATAGACTGTGATTGGAAAGTCATGATTTTATTTGGAATCGAAATTGGATGGTTGATGTGTTTTGACCTAGGGATTTGTTTTAATATATTAATTTTGTAAGAGGCTTGCTTTATATGTATCAAGATTTTATGATTTATCTTTCTATGGATATGTGGTAAGTTGTAAAATTCAGAATATGTTTTTCCAACAAATTGGGGACAAGAAGAAATGATGTCTCCTTAACCATGAACTATGAAATTGGGATAGAACACCTCTTTTGTTATATGAGATTGATGTTTTGGGTATTTCATGAGTCATAATGGTTTAAATAATATAAATGTTCTCAAACTCTATTTGAATCATATTTAATGAAAAATATTACTTTTTTTATTTTCAGAGATTGTTTATTCTAGTCGATAAAAAATCAAGTTTTAAATTCAAATTAATCAAATGAAATTTTCTTCATTTAAATAGTGGATAAAATTTAAAGTTCTAGGCATTGAGACAAGTTGTTGTGGTAACGATACTCTACATACATTTTTAATTATTTGTATAGGTACACTTGCCTAGAGGTCAACTCCAACTTGTTCAAACTCATTCAAGTATGGGTTGGGTCACGGGTGTTAACTTTTAAACCCATGAACCAAATTCATAGACCCATTGATGTGACATGTCTTTAAAATTACTATTGTTGTTTATATGTTTACATATTTTTTATATTTAAAAGTTCAAATATTAGTGATAACACATTCACTAACTTGTTCAGACTCCAAAGTCTTTCATGAGTTACTAAGTTCCCATTCTCTCTCTCACTCTCTACACTTAGCATCAGATTAAGGTTTCCAATTTTTTCTATTGCCCTCCACACATTGACTATAGGACATCCCCTCCATAGCGTATTTCGATTTCTTTGAATGTCATTGTTGACTGATTGAGATTAAGTACTTAATTGTTAAGCAATATCACCATAAGACTTTCATGATGCGCCAGCTAAGTGACTAGGTTCAAGGTGATTTTTCATAATTTGTATTTTGTGCTTATTTAAAACCTCAGTTTTAAAAAGTTTAAAACAAATTTAGATGTTCAGAACCAATTCACTTAATCAAAATCAACTTGTTTGTGACCAAGTTGTTTAGGGTTGGGTTTCATAAAAATGTAACATGAATCCAACCTACCTTCTCAAGGAGGAAGCTACAGGATTGAGCTAGATATATAGGTACAAATTCAATAAAAGGGACAAAATTTTTTTTTTTGTGTGTGCATATGTGAAGGGTAAAAAAAGTTGGCCAAATCTATGTTATCTTTTTTAGTTTTAAGTAAAGGTTTCATAGATAAAAAATTGAAGTTAAAGAAATTTTGAATTCCATCAGAACTAATTTTTTATTTGGTATAGATAAAAGATCTTCCTATACTATGTACTATTTAATTTTGGATGATGAGTTGATTTGGTAGTAGGTCTCATAAATTAGAAATTGAAGTAAAGGCTTTAAGAGTGATTTGATTTAGGCTTAGCCCTCCAAATGTCTAAAACAGTCAACCAAAGTCAAAGTAAGGAGTTGTAAGTCGACCAATTTATGACAATTTTGTAAAAAGAAACAAGTTTAGTCAAAACCTTAGAAATTAGAGTTTTGAACACCAAATTAACTAATTAATTAGTGTAGGCCTAATATAAATAATTTAAATAGACAAAGACCTAATATAATTAATGTTTCTAATTATTAATTAGTTAACTAGAATTTAATTAACCTTAATTGTCTTAATTAAAGATAACTAATAATAGATTACTCCCTCCGTCTCAAAACAAGCTAAACAGGTATTTTATTTTCAAGATCCTTGTGAGGAAAGATGGTTAGTGGTTCTACATGGAAAAACAATTAATGT
The DNA here is from genome assembly GCF_000004515.6 of Glycine max. Taxonomy (NCBI): domain Eukaryota; kingdom Viridiplantae; phylum Streptophyta; class Magnoliopsida; order Fabales; family Fabaceae; genus Glycine; species Glycine max. Next base: position 37,064,817 of record NC_038254.2, on the reverse strand, counting down.
TTATTTAGCCTAAAATGATTAAATTTGTACTTCTGAGTTCAAGGATAGTGGGAAGCATTTTGAAACTTTGAAAAAGGGGAACGAGAGGTCAACATTGTGTTAAGCATAGAGGTGGGTTTATGTCTTCGGTGGTGCATACAGGATATTAGGAAGGGAGGCAGATTCATGAAGGTGTACCATGGGTGAGTAACTTTGTGGATTTATTTTACTTTTGCATTTGTTTGAACTCACTAAGGCTTGGTGCTATGGCACAACTTTTGTCTATTGCTCATCCAATTATTAATATATTTGATCTTTTTTCTAAAAGCATTGAGGTGAGACACGACAAGGTTCTAGGATTCAAAAAACTCATCTTTAATTGATTTAGGTGAGTTTTAACTATTAGAAATTGTAATTTAGTTTTTAAATATAGATTGGTGATTTCACAAATCCCATGAAATTATATTTTAAAATTTCTAATAGACACGTTATCACTTAACTAACGATAGGAATCTAGAATAATTTTTTAATATATCAGGAAACTAGAGGTCATCATTAATTCATTTATTGATTTTTTTTTGTCTACCATTAATATTTTAAGAATATAAGTAAAAAAAGTTGATTAATGTTACATTAAAAAGCTAAAATGACAATTATTTTGAATTTTTTCTCTCTTACATGACAATTGTAATGGAATGGGGAGGAGTAGAATATAATGAAAGATAGAAGATTAAAGTCTCTTGCAAGATGAATAATGAAACTTTAATTATTCCTAATGAAATAAATTTGGACCCAAAAACCTAATGGTCCAATGGGGCTCGGCCCAAAACTCCAAGATGTAGGGTTACAATACAAGAAATGTAAACACTCTCCCTTGGTCCTCATTCATGCGCAGCCACTTCTAGAGTTTTAGGAGAGATAAGAGAGCTTTTATCTCTTGCCTTGTGTTCTCTCTCTAACTTCATGGTCATCCTACGTCAAGTTCTCACCTTTACAACTCAAATCTTGTCCCTTGGACATCAAATTCAAGGAGGGAGCTCTAGCAGACAAGGGTTTTTCATCAATCCATTTTGTTTTGCATTTTCTTGAACTCTAGAAGACTTCAAATCTCTCAAGGTATTGAGAGTTTCAATTTTCTTTAATGTCAATTTTGGTTTGGGAGGTTATCCTCCGTGAGTATGGGCTCTTAGAGTCATTTCTATATTATTTGGTGTTGAAAGTTTGTGCACACATGCTGTTTTACAAATTTCAGCTTTGACATACTTCACACAGTTTTTTTACTTTGTTTGATTCACATACCGTTTGATGAAAATAAAATTATATTTGAAAAGTAGACTCTTGAGGAATATGAATATATATATATATAATACGTTATGTTTGGATTAGAATTGAATTGCTATATGAACTTTACAAATTGACTCTTCTGCTAAGTGTTGCAGTTTGGAATTCGTGCATTGTTTTCATAACTATTATTGTAGTAGAGATGCTACTGAAATTTGGGGGATAACGTTGCAAAATAGGCTTCATAAGCTTTAAAAGTTGGGGTAACTTATAATTTAACTCATTGATTTGCCGAGAAAACTAATGGAAAAACGAGAGTGTGTAATGATTTTTGATTTTTGTCTTGTATGAACATCCTTTAGTAAAATGAAAATTTCTCTCTATATGATTAACTTTGGATTTTGAGTCATACCTTATCCAAAAGTAGACATACATGACATTTTATACTTGGTAAAGTTTATAAAATTTTGTTATATGATAAGTATAAGTTATGCAATAGTTTTATAAATACTCTATAGAAGGAAAAAAAAACGTTAACTTGAGTATTAATATAAATTTTTAATCAGATAAATATATTTATGTATAAATTTGGTTTGGGTTGGATTAGACTGAATTTTAAAATGAAATCCAAAATCTGATTTTATTCAAAACAAATGGGTTTATTAAATTTTAATTTGTTCGACTTTTGGTTTATTTGATTTTCAGTTTTTTGCTTGATTTATTCATAAAGTTATTTGATAAAATCAGTTTATGAACATTCCTAAAAAAACTGATAAAGTAAAGACATCAAATGTACAATTAAGTCTATTAACTAGTAAAGTATGCTTTTGTTGACAAATCTACAATGTTAAACATTCATAGATTAATATGTATAGTACATTATTTTGCCTATGATTCTTTAATGGACATTCTCTCCTACTTAATTTTTTCAGTTTAAGGTAAAAGTTTATTTAGAAGGAAAATTAATTTTGAGTTGCATTTACGACTTCATTAAATATTGGATTGAGTTGGAATTTTGTGAGCCAATTCAGGATACATAATTCTTAAATCTAAATCTTTGGTTTGTTTATTGGTTGCTTGTGGTGAGAGATATTTAGTTTGTACTATCAACAATTTTTTTATACTTTCATCTTCTTGATTCTCTATTTGTATGTTTGTTGTTGTTTTAGTTGTTTAACCAATACTCACTTTTATCTAAAACCATGTGATTTTCAGAATCATGGGATTTGGCTGTTTTGTTAAAAAAGGTGAGAGATATTTTGTTCATTAAGTTGTATGATTAATTGATGAACGTGATTTGTGCACTAACTTGAGTATGTTTAATCTAAAACCATTTGGTTCATATATATTTTAAAATGGTGGGTGATTATGTGAAATTTTCAAAATTATTTAAAGATTGTATCCTTTCATGAGATTTTGTGTCCACTCATATGAAGTGAAACTATGAATAGATGTGCAACAAACATCAGATGTGACTCTTTACCAAGAGTCATGACATGTGACTCTTACCAAGGGCCTTGAATGCAGAAAATCGCCAGATTCTTTGTAACCGTGCCCCTTCCTTTCTTCCCTTATGCACATAGAGAAATAAGGAAACTATCATCGCTAGTTGTTTTCTTTGGTATTCCTTAACTTTTGTGGAGTCATCACCTCTAATTTCAACTAACATGATAGATAAATTTTGCTCGTGCATGTGTGCACGCATACCATGTCGAAGCATAGGTTGATGTCGATAGATATTATAAAAATACATACCTTTCATATACAAACAAACATATTGCTAAATCCTACAAGATCATATTGTAGTTTGATTTTTTGAACATTCATGTCATTTAATTATGCTAGTATCAGAAATAAGTAAAACATATTAACAAATGGTAAAGATTTGGTTTATAAGCTAATAATTTGTTCAACAATGACAAAATTTTGTTATATTTAATTTCTAAGTCAATGTATCTAGTCTATTGATTCTCTTTTCAAGATCCAATACTCCTCCAATAAACTGCCTTGATTCATTTATCTCATTTCCATCTTTATAATCTTCCTCCAAAGCCTCCATCAGTGGTTCAATGGTGTCTTGGGAAGGATTCCCAAATAAAATAGTTTTCAAAGGAGAAAATTCAGGTGGAAACACCAGCATCATTGCATAGACTGCTCTTTCACCGAGTAATATTCTTTGCAAAATCATGATGATGATACAATATTGACTGCTTCCACCATCCTGCATAACATGTGGTGACATCTCCCTCAAAAAAGGCAAGCAGGTAAATAGAAATTCCCGTTAGATATGGGTATGTAGTAATTTTTCCATGCAATGCCTTTGGTTCCAAAGAATGTAGTCACACAATCTAAAACTTCTTGATGCATTCTAAATTGCATAGCCACTCTTTATGTGATAGGTACTTTTGTGTAATACATTTGTGTGACAACTAGCATTGAAACTCTCATGCACATAGCAAAAAAAAACTATTTTTATTTATCGAACATATTGAACATAAGGGTGCTAAGGAAAGTAGTCCCTAGCTGAATCCAAGGCAAATCTCCTACCCTCAATTTTCAAGGGATTAAGCTTGTGCCACCCAAATAGCATAGGTTTTTCATGGTTGATCAACCTAGGTTGTGGTTACAAATTTGAGAATCTCTCCCATAACCAAATATGAACCAAGTAGTAAAAGGGTGACCAAAGAGTTACCTTTTATCATCAGCCAAACTAACTATTGTTTTCTTCAACAGACCTAAATCATTTTATATGTTGGCTTAAAATATTGGTCGCCAAGCTGATTATCTACATCAAGGAAAACAAACTTGCTCACCAAGCCATTGGGAGAGAAATCAATCTCTGCCAACCAAGTTGCAAGGAATGTTTCATGCTCCATTTCATTCCCACTATCGACGAATATCCACCCTTGCTAATGTATAAACCCCATCCTTTTTATTCCTTCTAGTTTGTTTTCCTATTGTATTTATCAATTTCTTCTCCACTTTTATCATTTCCTAGCTTTGAAATGGGGTGAAGACGAGATCATGAACTATTGGAAAATTCTCCAACACCATCACATCCTCCAAAGTGTTTTTTTTCTCACCTTAGGGTAACAAAAAGGTATTTGTCTCAGGACATGCACCACTTCTCAACAGCCCCAAAACTCACATGTTTTCATTTTTTACTATGAAGCAATTGGGTTGAAAACATGTGTTTTGGGTTGTTGAGAAGTTGTGTCCTTAGACAAATACCTTTTTGTGCTCCTAGGGTGAGAAAAATGTCACCTTGGAGGATGTGATGGTGTTGGAGGGTTTTGCAACTGTTGGTGATCCTGTCTTGACCCCATTTCAAAGCTAGGAAATGATGAAGGTGGAGAAGAAATTGATACATAGAACAAGACAACAACAATCTCCAAGGAGTAAAAAGAGTGGGGTTTATATAAACATTAGCATGGATGGATTTTTGTCAATAGTGGGAGTGAAATTGAGCATGAAACATCCCTTGCAACTTGCTTGGCAATGATTGGCTTCTCTCCTAGTGGCTTGGTGAGAAAGTTTGTTTTCCTTATTTTTGTTCATCGTGCTGGAGAGAATCATCTTTGTGACCAACAGTTTTATCCAACATATAAAATGATTTTGGTTTATCGAAGGAAACAATAGTTTATTTGACTAGTAATGAAGAATTGGAATTGTTGTTAACTCTTTGGTCACAGTTTTACAACTTGGTCCAAACTTGGGTGTGGGAGAGATTAACAAATTAGCAACCATAGCCTAGGCTGATTACCAATGAAGAAACTATGCTATTTAGGTGGAACAAGCTTAATCAATTGAAAATTGACGGTCTGAGATTTTCCCTGGACTCTACTAGGGGCAATTTTCCTTGGCACCCTTAATCATGTTCAATTTGTTGGTAAGTTTAGGTCTTTTAATCCAAAAAAGGAAACTTGGTTACCATGTGAGAGTAATTTGGATAAATGAAAATAGTTTTGGTTGTTATATGCATGAGTATATCGATGCTTGTTTGCAACAATGTATTATAAAAAAGTGCCTACCACATAGAGAGTGGCTATGCAATTTGGAACGCATCAAGAAGTTTCAGATTGTGTGATTGCATTCTCTGGCACCAAAGCTATTGCATTGAAAAATTACTGCATACCCAAAATTACTTTAAAAAATTGCAAACAATATTACTTGGCAAAAAAGCAGTCTAAAGCTACTCTGTCATCATGGACCTCATGTATCAAAAGCAAATACAAATGGTAATGATGTTGATGTTGCACCTGAATTTTCTCCTTTGAAACATGTTCAATTTGGAAATCCTTCTCAAGACACTGTTGACCCAAGAGATGGAGGCTTTGGAGGAAGACTATGGAGATGGAAATGGGAAAAATGAATCAAGGCAATATATTGAGGGGTTAATGGATCTTGAATAAAGAATCAATAGACTGGAGACAGTGACTAAGAAATTATAAAGATAGCAAAATTTGGTCACTATTGAACAAATTATTCTTATAAACTAAATCTTTACTTATTTCTTATACTAGCAAAATTACATGTATGAATGTTGAGCCTAAAAAGAAAATATGACATGATCTTGTAATTTTTAATGCCTTGGGTACATTAAATAAAGACCAGAAGGGATACTAACTCACTTCTCATTATCTTAAATATAAATAAAAAATGAAAATTTAAAGAAAAATGTCAGCCTTGAATTAAAACTTAGAATGGGATTGTTATCAAAGATAGATGAGAGATAATATAGACAAAGGTAAAGTTTAGAAAAAATAAAATTCACAGACCCACCCAAACCAAACGTCCTTGCACAATTGATACAGCAACACCATTTTCCAAACCTTAAAAAGTGGTGATCTAAAGGACATACATGCAAAGGAAACAAACTTCCATGGTAAAGCATAAGTTGCATTGATTGTTTAATTGGTATCCCATCCATTCATATATAAATCATACTGTGAATTACTTAGTACCACAATGAAATAACATATTAAGGAAAGTACTATAGCCTCCAACTCTGTTTTTGCATGAAAATATGTAGATGTTGCAATGAACATGCCTTTCAATTATGCCAACGAATTAAATTAACAAGCAAACACAAGGCACTCACTATGTGCAAGTGATGTAAATTTCCTTTAATTTTGAGTCTCAACTTCTCGATCCAGTTGCTGCTTCCAGGAGGCTAGTAGAGCCTCATCCTATACCAGGAAATATATTATGAATAGCCTCATCTTATACAAGGAAATATACTATGAATACAGTATAAGGAGAGGAAAATACCCTACAAATATTCCCCTGTATATACCTGTGGCATGTGAATTGTAATTTTATTTGGGAAAAGCTTAGTCAAAGTTCTATTTTGTTTTCGGGCTTCCTTCCCCCCTGTCATGCAATCGTCCAAAACTATCCGAAAAAGATTGAAGAGAGATAACATTTATTTCACTTAGATAGCTTGAAAGAAATAATATTAGGTTGAATGTAAGAAGCATATTGTAGATATACCATCCAAGAAGCTCAAATGACTACATATGCAAAAAAAAAGCCTCAGAACTATATATGTAATGTTTTATAATATAATTAAAATGGAATAATGTGAGCATATGCATATATATACTTTGGTGAAATGGAATCATATGCCCATAGACATATGTAATTGCAGCCAAAAGACTGCACCAGAAATTGGATAAAATCAGTTCTAGCGGCTACAAAGAGAGAAAAGACACTTTCCATGGGGTGCATGGTGCTTGATGCTAATGCTTTTGCATCATGATCATGAGATAGAAGAGAATATGTTTGGTGTCCCTAGTAAAATCAGCTCGCTACAAGCATGCGCACGGACAGCAATGTGTGACGTCATGCAGGTTATGCCCAGAGGTAAAAGCAATGTGTGATTTTTTTATCACTTCTATTTTACAGCCTTACAAGAAGACTTCAAATAATTTTTTTTAATGAAAGAATGTTAGAAACAGAATGCAGAAAGTGTCACTATCAAATGGATATAATTTGGTTGATTAAGTGGAGCTTTTGAGTTATTATAAAAATTTTGATACTTTTTATTTTATTTTTTATGCATAAAAAGTGTAGCTAACATTTTTCACATTGTAACATTTTTTTTACTTTAAAAAAAAAGAAAAATCTGTTTGCACACTATGCCATTGGGTTGGGTTATACAACCATGTAAAAAAACTCAATCAGATAAGTAAATATTTATTGCTTATTGCATCTTCCAAAAGCCATGAATGAACACCCAATGGAGAAATTTGAGAAATTCTGCAGAGAGAAAAAACACACAGCAGAGAGTGATAGAAAATGAAGTACCTGAACAACAAATTGTCCAGTTCCTCCTGCCGCAGCAGTAAATCTTTTTCTTGAGTGTTCCTGCGCCTCTCCTCATTAAGCTTCGTGATGGTTACCTCAGCCTGCAGAAATTATAACTATATTGATTGCTTCCAACATTAAAGTTTTCTTTAAAGAAAAAATAGGTTAAAAGATGCAACTTTAGGAACTAACTCCAGGTACCATAAGGTGGGATAACATCTTCATATGCTACACCGACATGGCATAAGCAAATTACAACCTTTATTGCCAACTTATGGAACTAGAATGCAGGAAAAAAAAATGCTAACGTTGCCTTTAACGTCAATGATACTAAAGAGGATAGAGTTTGACAATATTCCTCTTTTTTTGGCTCTATGAGAACTAAAACAAAATGATATTATCGTGGCCTTATTTCTTAAAATTAGTAAAATGCTCAGTTAATCAAATATTAGATACCTTTAAAACAAACATTATAATTATTTTCTCCATCAATTCCCATTTAAAATAGTTGAGTAATGACTTCCAGATATTTTGGCAGCAAAGTATAATCTAAATAACAAAGTTGAATTAGCATCTAACGTAAATATAATATTATATTATAATTTTTATATTATAAATATTTAAACACACTATCCTACAAATGTAAAAACAGAGACATTCCATTTCTCTATTTTTGAAAGACTAGTATGTATCATGTATTTTATAAGTGAAGTAGCATGTGACCAATAGGCGTATATATTTAATTATCTTTAATAAAAATTTTAATTTAAATTTTGAGGATAAAAAAATATAAATGAAAGAAAAAAAACGCATTAAAATAATCAGTTAAATTTTTCAATCAAAATTAATTAGCAACAAAATTAATCAATACTCCATATCAATAACATAATAAATAAATAAATAATACCATAGTGTAGGTACCGAAAATAGGAACATGTGAAAGTTGAAATTTGGTGTCTTAACGTTTAGACAATACCAAATAAACTACTTTAATTATTACTACGTTATTTAATAACTACTTATTAAATAATTTTATTGTAAAAGCTACAATTTGATTATATATATATATAATCAAAATTATTATATTATTCTAAACAAACTAGTTGTAAGCTTGTATAGTGTGCAGAAAGATATAGATAAAGGAAAAGCATACCTTTAATGCTAAATAGTATGATGAAATGGTACCACGTACATTTCCTGTAACAGCTATTAAAGTATCCTTGGTACTATGTGTGCCACGAATCAATAACAAAAGGCATTTCATCTCGTGATCAGCTATTATTGTGAAAGCTGGTTTCAAAATCTGTAAAAGAAGTTAAGTAAGTGTAATCAAATAAAATTAAAAAGTATCCATTTAAAAGAAGAAATGAGTATATATATATTGTTAATTAAAAAGTATCCATTTTAAATATAAAATGTTTAAAATATTTAGACTAATTAATCTTTTTGGCTAAGTATCCATTTTATATATACTGCGTCCCATATATGAAGTACTGAAGTAGTTAACTTCATTGAACTTGAACGCCTCGGTTTTGAGTATAAATATTTTACTGCTATTATCAGCCCAATGCATGAAATAATTTATAATTAGGCAGTTTATTTAATATCACCCGTGATATATAGCTGATTAATAATTTTACTGCTACCAGTGATTTCTTTACTAGAAGACTATTAAGCTTCATAGATTAATAAAGGTTTTGAATGAAAAATAAAAGGCCATAAGCTGAATTAATCTGTTCATTCATAGAAAACAAAAAAAGGTACATGAACCTTACAATTCCACCATTTGTGTTTCTTCCCCCCTTCCAATCCTACATTGGATCTCATGACAACCTTGAGACATCTTACATGACATTCGCACCATGTTTCAGAATATAATGCTTCAGCTGTATTCAAATTTCAAAAGCATAACTTGTGGATTACCTCTTTGTAAACATCAATTGGAAGAGGCAATCTAAGATATGCAATTCATTCTTTAGTAAATTTTAGCTTCATCTTTTTGGCAACTTTGGCTGCTGACAATACCTATACATGTAAAATGAAAATTAAGTAGACAGTAAAAAAAGAAAAACTACACAAACAATTACAAGAGTTTTTAAATGAGAAGGGCCTTCAATATATAAATTCATTAAATTGAAGATAAGAAAACTACTAGGGAATTGGAGGGCAAGAGTTCCTTAATAATGAAAAAACAAAAATGGAGACTTGGGAGGTTCCTCCTGTTCTCTTCCTATTGTTTTACCCAGTTCATCTTTATTCCTGCCGACATCAACATCATCGTCAATTACCCCTTTCTCACCAGTATCCTCTGGTTGGTTCTGAAACACCTTGCCATGTTATCTACTTTAGCATCAACATCTGAAGCGTCACTGCGATCAACTAAGCCTTTCTCCAAAGAACTTTCTGATTTACCAGAATCTCCTCCAAGTTCAACCTTCCCCTCATCCGACAAGCTACCACTCACATAACCTTTATGCTTCGCTGCAAATTAAAAGCAAATGGAAACTAAAATTAGAAACTAAAACAATGCAACTAGATCAAGAGAAGAAAAGAGGGTACCTCGAAGAACGGCACCACAGCCACCACATTGATAGACAGAGTAATCAACGAGTTCGAGAAGAAGATTTTGACACTTTGGGCAACGCACCAATCGCAACTTGTTGGCTGAGTCCGACATGAAGAAACATTCGTTTGAAGGGAAAAGAGAGGGAGCGGCGGAGGCAGAGGCGAAGGAGGAAGGGAGCTTGGGGGGGGAGAGGGAGGAAGAAGGAGAGGAGTGACGAGGGGAAGAAGGGGAAACGAAGGTGAAGGTGAGGAGAAGAGGCAGATTGACCTTGAGACATCTTACATGGCATTCGCACCATGTTTCAGAATATAATGCTTCAGCTGTATTCAAATTTCAAAAGCATAACTTGTGGATTACCTCTTTGTAAACATCAATTGGAAGAGGCAATCTAAGATATGCAATCCATTCTTTAGTAAATTTTAGCTTCATCTTTTTGGCAACTTTGGCTGCTGACAATACCTATATATGTAAAATGAAAATTAAGTAGACAGTAAAAAAAGAAAAACTACACAAACAATTACAAGAGTTTTTAAATGAGAAGGGCCTTCAATATATAAATTCATTAAATTGAAGATAAGAAAACTACTAGGGAATTGGAGGGCAAGAGTTCCTTAATAATGAAAAAACAAAAATGGAGACTTGGGAGGTTCCTCCTGTTCTCTTCCTATTGTTTTACCCAGTTCATCTTTATTCCTGCCGACATCAACATCATCGTCAATTACCCCTTTCTCACCAGTATCCTCTGGTTGGTTCTGAAACACCTCGCCATGTTATCTACTTTAGCATCAACATGTGAAGCGTCACTGCGATCAACTAAGCCTTTCTCCAAAGAACTTTCTGATTTACCAGAATCTCCTCCAAGTTCAACCTTCCCCTCATCCGACAAGCTACCACTCACATAACCTTTATGCTTCGCTGCAAATTAAAAGCAAATGGAAACTAAAATTAGAAACTAAAGCAATGCAACTAGATCAAGAGAAGAAAAGAGGGTACCTCGAAGAACGGCACCACAGCCACCACATGGATAGACAGAGCAATCAACGAGTTCGAGAAGAAGATTTTGACACTTTGGGCAACGCACCAATCACAACTTGTTGGCTGAGTCCGACATGAAGAAACATTCGTTTGAAGGGAAAGGAGAGGGAGCGGTGGAGGCGGAGGCGAAGGAGGAAGGGAGCTTGGGGGGAGAGGGAGGAAGAAGGAGAGGAGTGACGAAGGGAAGAAGGGGAAACGAAGGTGAAGGTGAGGAGAAGAGGCAGATTGTTGATATGCGAGGTGGAAGAGAGAAGTTGAGGTGCGGCATCAAGCTAGGGTTAGTATTATAAAAGAAAGAATAGGAAGGCGGTTCTGTTTTGAAACTCGTCGTCATTCAAATTTTAAATGATTACAAAAATGCCATCCTATCACATTCTAAGACGGTTTTTCATAACCGCTTTAAAATATACGTCATATAAACAAAATATAATGATTTTAATTACAAAAATGCCACCGCATCACATTCTAAGACGGTTTTCTTATAACCGCCTTAGAATGTGCGTGGAGGCAGCAGTGTCAACCAAATAATCATAAACCTGCTAGATATACAGCACATTCATCTACCAATAAAACTTACAAGTATTCCCATTTATTAGAAAAATCAAATCTAACCTTGTATTCAGACTGTGCTACTTTGGCAATAACTCTTGTTGGATCCTTTGAAGCTCCTTTTGCTCATAAGAAATCAAGGACCTCAAAATTTGTGAGTGCACCAGCATTGCCCTCTAAGCTGTGACAAAGCTATTAAACATCAATCATATCCCAATATAAAAGAGAAAGGTTCAATTGAAATTAGTGTATTAATTTTGAAAACAAACAAAAATGGTAGAAACATACATTTTCATCTGTAAGACACCAAAGTGAGAGAAAAGGAAGTAACAAAACAAGAGAGTGTCTCCTTTGCTTCTGCAATAAAGCCAGCCCAGTACACAAACAGACAATTACAGAATTAAATTCCCAGTTTTCACAAAATATAACAAATCACATTGCTAATACAGCTTAAACACACATAATTGGGTTGGGGTGGACATCAAAAGCATAAAAAATTGAGTTGGGTGTGTTTTCCCCTTCAAAGAAAAATAGCAATGTCAAAAAATTAGAACAATGCATTTAATTTGAGCAACCAAACAAGAATAAAATAGTGAAGATAGAAACTAGTTGTGAAGCTTCTGGCGGTTTGAATTGTGAGTTCAAAGAATCTTCTGGTTTAGCCTTGGAAAAACTGGAATCAGCAATAGGCTTTGCATTGTTATGCTGAGTTAATCCAGCCACTGCCTTCATTCATGTGATTATCAATGTTTACTCCTGCTGCACTCACTTCCTGACCTTCTGGTTTGTGATTCTTGACATCAAGAAAAATTAAATGCTTGATTACAATCAGCATCCCTATAATTTAAGCGTGAAATAACTACTATCTTCCATTCAATTCCATAAATTATCACGAAATTCATCTCTCTCTATTCCTTTTAATACATGTTAAAATCAAATGATAAAGATTAAACCAGCCTAGAAGATTTAAAAGATAAATTCACTAGAAATTACCCTTACTTTCGGTAAGTTATCATGTATTAGTCATGAGAGTGAACACTAAATAAAAACGATTGCAATATAAATATATACATGAAGAGCTGGGTTAGTACAAAAAAAAGTACCTCCATTGAGCCATAAGAGAACGGGTTTTTGTTCTGGTTTGTGAGTGGCCTCGAAAAACCAATAGAACAGTGCTCTTCCTTGAGTTTCATTGACAGTGATATAACCACCATATTGTTGAACTTCACCGGATGCTGCGCAGGTAATCCATGCACTCTATCAACTTCTTGCTCTGCCAGTATCTCCTGGCTAAGGTAACTAGCTAGAGAATGAAGCTTCATTGTAAGAACTGTGGAAAACACCTGTAGCAGATGATGAGAGTGATGAGCAAAATGACGGCGACAGCGACGAAGTCTATTTCATTGAAGCCCTTAGGAAGAGACGGGACCGTGAGGCGCCATTTGGCGGAGGAGATTCCGATTGTGGTGCCTAGGTACGCCATCAAGCCTCTAGCGACAATGGCATTGGAAAGTACGGACCAAAGGTGACGCGGAGGTAACTAAAGTCGCCGCCAGCGACGGGCATGTCGACTACAAACGCGGAGTGGAGGGCGCAAAAGCCGGCAATGGCAATTAAAATAAGAGTAAACACCAAATTCAAATTAAATACTAGTAGTATCTTAAAATTTCATTAATTTATCTACACTATCCATCCATTTGTAAGTAAAAATCTTTTTTATTTTACGTACAATTTAGCTGTAGGTATAAGTTTTTATAAGGTTTTACCTACACTACATAGTTATAGGTAATTTTTTTATATATATTTTTCCAAGATTTACCTATACTAAAAACTATAATTATAAGTCTTTGACTTTAACCTACATTAAACAATGGTAGGTAATAAAGTATTTTTAAAGTTTACCTACACTAATTCATGTTTGTAGATAAAGGTGTATGTAGGTATAAGGCATTTTTCTTGTAGTGCCTATGGTGGTATTTTTTGGACTTTTTTGGACGACATAGGCAGGTGATATTTTTTTGCTTGACATCGGTTAAAAAGTAGCACCTACTAATGTTGATGAGAAAAAGCTTGGCCTACGTCAGTTGAACAAACCCTCAGCTGCCATCAACAGAAAACAAACTTAGCCGATGTCAGCATAAAAATAACAATGACTAACGTTGACCGAAAACCTAGCCTATTTGAACAAAAAAATATCCATAAAATGACTTTGGCAAAAACCCTAGCTTGATGTCGACCAAAAAACCTAGCATATGTCAGCCATAAAATGGCATTGGCATCGACCAAAAATAGCCTTGACCATTGTCGACCGAAAAACATCATCAACTGATAAGTTCTATCCTATTTTATTGTGTACTTTTTTACTCATAATGTTTTTTGTGGCCAGTCCAACCATTTGAATGATGTGAGAACAGACCGTGATTGGAAAGTCATGATTTTATTTGGAATTGAAATTGGATGGTTTATGTGTTATGACCTAGGGATTTGTTTTAATATATTAATTTTATAAGAGGCTTGCTTTATATGTATCAAGATTTTATGATTTATCTTTCTATGGATATGTCGTAAGTTGTAAAATTCAGAATATTTTTTCCAACAAATTGGGGACAAGAAGAAATGATGTCTCCAACTTGCCTAGAGGTCAACTCCAACTTGTTCAAACTCATTCAAGTATGGGTTGGGTCACGAGTGTTAATTTTTAAACCCATGAACCAAACCCATAGACCCATTGATGTGACATGTCTTTAAAATTACTATTGTTGTTTATATGTTTACATATTTTTTATATTTAAAAGTTCAAATATTAGTGATAACACATTCACTAACTTGTTCAGACTTCAAAGTCTTTCATGAGTTACTAAGTTCTCATTCTCTCTCTCACTCTCTACACTTAGCATCACATTAAGGTTTCCAATTCTTTCTATTGCCCTCCACACATTGACTATAGGACATCCCCTCCACAACGTATTTCGATTTCTTCGAATGTCATTGTTGACTTATTGAGATTAAGTACTTAATTGTTAAGCAATATCACCATAACACTTTCATGATGCACCAGCTTAGTGACTAGCTTCAAGGTGATTTTTCATAATTTGTATTTTGTCCTTATTTAAAACTTCAGTTTTAAAAATTTAAAAAGAAATTTAGATGTTCAGAACCAATTCACTAAATCACAATCAACTTGTTTGTGACCAAGTTGTTTAGGGTTGGGTTTCATAAAAAAGTAACATGAATCCAACCTACCTTCTCAAGGAGGAAGCTATAGGATTGAGCTAGATATATTGGTACAAATTCAATAAAAGGGACAATATTTTTTTTTTGAGTGTGTGCGCATGTGAAGGGTAAAAAAAGTTGGCCAAATCTATGTTATCTTTTTTAGTTTTAAGTAAAGGTTTCAAAGATAAAAAATTGAAGGTAAAGAAATTTTGAATTCCATCAAAACTAATTTTTTATTTGGTATACATAAAAGATCTTCCTATACTATGTACTATTTAATTTTGGATGATGAGTGATTTGATAAATTAGAAATTGAAGTAAAGGTTTTAAGAGTGATTTGATTTAGGCTTAGCCCACCAAATGTCAAAAACAGTCAACCAAAGTCAAAGTAAGGAGTTGTAAGTCAACCAATTTATGACAATTTTGTAGAAAGAAACAAGTTTAGTCAAAACCTTAGAAATTAGAGTTTTGAACACCAAATTAACTAATTAATTAGTGTAGGCCTAATATAAATAATTTAAATAGACAAAGACCTAATATAATTAATGTTTCTAATTATTAATTAGTTAACTAGAATTAAATTAACCTTAATTGTCTTAATTAAAGCTAACTAATAATAGATTACTCCCTCCGTCTCAAAACAAGGTACGCAGGTATTTTATTTCCAAGATCCTTGTAATGAAAGATGGTTAGTGGTTCTACATGGAAAAACAATTAACGTTAATTTAGCCTAAAAAGATTAAATTTGTACTTCTGATTTCGAGGATAGTGGGAACGAGAGGTCAACATTGTGTTAAGCTTAAAGGTGGGTCTATGTCTTCGGTGGTGCATACAGGATATTAGGAAGGGAGGCAGATTCATGAAGGTGTACCATGGGTGAGTAACTTTGTGTATTTATTTTACTTTTCCATTTGTATGAACTCACTAAGGCTTGGTGCTATGGCACTTCTTCTGTCTATTGTCCATCCAATTATTAATATATTTGATCTTTTTCCTAAAAGCATTGAGGTGAGACATGGCAAGGTTCTAGGATTCAAAAAACTCATCTTTAATTGATTTAGGTGAGTTTTAACTATTAGAAATTGTAATTTAGGTTTTAAATAAAGATTGGTGATTTCACAAATCCCATGAAATTATATTTTAAATTTTCTAATAGATATGTTATCACTTAACTAACGATAGGAATCTAGAATAAATTTTTTAATATATCAGGCAACTAGTCGTCATCATTAATTCATTTATTGACTTTTTTTTTCTATCATTAATATTTTAAGAATATAAGTAAAAAAAAAGTAGATTAATGTTACATTAAAAAGCTAAAATGACAATTATTTTGAATTTTTTTTCTCTTACATGACAATTATAATGGAATGGGGAGGAGTAGAATATAATGAAACATAGAAGATTATAGTCTCTTGCAAGATCAATAATGAAACTTTAATTAATCCTAATGAAACAAATTTGGACCCAAAAACCTAATGGGCCAATGGGACCCGGCCCAAAACTCCATGATGTAGGGTTACAATACAAGAAATGTAAACACTCTCCCTTGGTCCTCATTCATGCGCAGCCACTTCTAGAGTTTTAGGAGAGATAAGAGAGATTTTATCTCTTGCCTTGTATTCTCTCTCTAACTTCATGATCATCCCACGTCAAGTTCTCACCTTTACAACTCAGATCTTGTCCCTTGGACATCAAATTCAAGGATGGAGCTCTAGCAAACAAGGGTTTTTCATCAATCCATTTTGTTTTGCATTTTCTTGAACTCTAGAAGACTTCAAATCTCTCAAGGTATTGAGAGTTTCTATTTTCTTTAATGTCAATTTTGGTTTGGGAGGCTATCCTCCATGAGTATGGGCTCTTAGAGTGATTTCTATATTATTTGGTGTTGAAAGTTTGTGCACACATGCTGTTTTACAAATTTCAACTTTGACATACTTCACACAGTTTTTTACTTTGTTTGATTCACATACCGTTTGATGAAAATAAAATTATATTTTAAAAGTAGACTCTTCGGGAATATGAATATATATAAAATAGGTTATATTTCGATTAGAATTGAATTGCTATATGAACTTTACAAATTGACCCTTCTGCTTAGTGTTGCATTTTAGAATTCGTGCATTATTTTCATAACTGGTATTGTAGTAGAGATGCTACTGAAATTTGGGGGATAACATTGCAAAATAGGCTTCATAAGCTTTAAAAGTTGGGGTCACTTATAATTTAACTCATTGATTTGCCGAGGAAACTAATGGAAATACGAGAGTGTGTAATGATTTTTGTTTTTTGTCTAGTATGAACATCCTTTGGTAAAATGAATATTTCTCTCTATATGATTAACTTTGGATTATGAGTCATACCTTATCCAAAACTAGACATACATGACTTTTTATACTGGTAAAGTTTATAAAATTTTGTTATATGATAAGTATAAGTTATGCAATAGTTTTATAAATACTCTATAGAAGAAAAAAAATGTAAGCTTGAGTTTTAATATAAATTTTTAATCAGATAAATATATTTATGTATATATTTGGTTTGGGTTGAATTAGATTGAATTTTAAAATGAAATCCAAAATCTGATTTTATCCAAAACAAAGGGGTTTATTAAATTTTAATTTGTTCGACTTTTGGTTTATTTGATTTTAAGTTTTTTGCTTGATTTATTCATAAAGTTATTTGATAAAATCAGTTTATGAACATTCCTAAGAAAATCGATAAAGTAAAGACATCAAATGTACAATTAAGTCTCTTAACTAGTAAAGTACGCCTTTGTTGACAAATCTACAGTGTTAAACATTCATAGATTAATATGTATAGTACATTCTTTTGCCTATGATTATTTAATGGACATTCTCTCCTACTTAATTTTTTCAGTTTAAGGTAAAAGTGTATTTAGAAGGAAAATTAATTTTGAGTTGCATCAAAAATTCCTTGTTGCTTTTGGTAGGGTTAAAAGATCTTCATATATTGTGCTATTTACTTTTGAATGATGAGTAGATATGGTTGCACATTATACATAAATTAGGTTAGTCTTTTTTAATGAATTTAATTACTTATATCGATACCTATATTATATTTATTAAGTTAGAAGTATGTAGACACAAAATAACATAACACCATGACATAAAATTTAGCAATTTCCAATTGAAATTCACCGAATTGGAAGGAATTATAGTATGTATGTATGTGTGTATATATATATATATATATATATATATATATATATATATATATATATATATACGTCAAAGATTTATACTCTCTCTGGTCTCATATATAAGCAAAAATAATTACTTCCCATAGATTAAGAAAGTTAGTTGAAATCATTTAATTTTACTAATCTCAAGTAGAAAGTAAGGTTATTCTTAAAATGTCCTCCACTCAAATCTGATACCTTGAATAAAAATGACTCCATAAAAATTGTATTACAATTAAATGAAAATTGTTTTAGGAATGACATCAATAAATAGGGGTGAAATTAGTTAGATTTTCTTAATTTGAGTCCAAGAAAAGGGGACTTTTTTGCTTATATATGAGTATAGAGGGAGTATAATCTGTGAAAGATGTCCTAAATTAATGAAAGGTTTATGAAAATATATGTCTATTCATATAAAGTGTATGTATGAATAGATGCAAATCATCATAAAGAGACATGAGAAGTGACTTTTCATCGAAAGCCATGAGAAGTGACTCTTGACTAAGGGTCATGAGATGTGAGTCTTCACCAAGGTTTAAGGGATGTATATCATTAAAAGGTTAAATATCTTCACCAAAAGGAATGAGATGATCTATTAATAAAACCAATCTAAATGAAGAAAAATACTACAAAAAAAAAAAAATAAAGGAGTCACCAGATTCTTTGTACACTATATTCCATCCAATATCTACATATATTGTTAGGGATGAGTTGAGCCTAATGGTTAGTGTTTTATATGCATACCTTGGAAAATTGTACTTTTCTTAATTTGGTTTTTGTTCTTTCTTGCAATATCATCACACTCGGTATTTCTTTATTTTTGAAGTGGCGTCTCCAATCATCACACCTTGAAAAAGGTATATATGTCTTCAACATCCCAATCCCAACCAATAGGGAAGATGAGATCATTGCTAAACCCCGTTAGAAAACAAGTATGATGGCTATATTTGAATGGGACAAATCTGAAAAGGTACGTGTGTGACACTTTTTTTAAACTACATGATGGGAAAAAATAAGAAATTTCTTGTCAATTATTTTTATAATTATCGGATGATTGATAGTAGGCCTTTTATGAAACAAGTGCATAAATTGAATGTATGCTTAATATCTACGAACAAACACAATATGGATGTAGATGAAAGTTAATGATTCTATCTTGAATCATTGACAAAGTTCCTTCCCTATGGAATGACTTTAAAAAGTTTGAAACATCTAAAAGATCAATCAGATTTCTCTTGAACAACTGAGGTAATAAAATGATACCAAAGGTACATATGTTCAACAAATGGTGTGAGTAATGGAGGAAGGTACATTGAACAAGTTCTCTAAGAGTAGGAAGTGGGATTTTGTTATTCCTGTAGTTTCACGTGCAGCCATAGTAAAATTACATTTATGACTTCATTAAATGTTGGATTTGGTTGGAATTTTGTGAGCCAATTCAGGATACATAATTCTTAAATCAAAATCTTTGGTTTGATTATTGGTTGCATGTGGTGAGAGATATTTAGTTTGTACTATCTACAATTTTTTTATACTTTCATCTTCTTGATTCTCTATCTGTATGTTTGTTGTTGTTTAAGTTGTTTAACCAATACACACTTTTATCTAAAACCATGTGATTTTCAGAATCATGGGATTTGGTTTTGTTAAAAAAGGTGAGAGATATTTTGTTCATTAAATTGTATGATTAATTGATGAACGTAATTTGTGCACTGACTTGAGTATGTTTAATCTAAACCATTTGGTTCAGATATATTTTGAAAATGGTGGGTGATTATGTGATATTTTCAAAATTATTTAAAGATTGTATCCTTTCATGAGATTTTGTGTCCACTCATATGAAGTGAAAGTATGAATAGATGCGCAACAAACATGAGATGTGACTCTTCACCAAGAGTCATGACATGTGACTCTTCACCAAGGGCCTTGAATGCAGAAAATCACCAGATTCTTTGTAACCGTGTCCTTTCCTTTCTTCCCTTATGTACATAGAGAAATAAGGAAACTATCACCGCTAGTTGTTTTCTTTGGTATTCCTTAACTGTTGTGGAGTCATCACCTCCAATTTCAAGATAAATTTTGCTCATGCATGTGTGCACGCATACCATGTTGAAGCATAGGTTGATGTCAAAAGATATTATAAAAATACATACCTTTCATACACAAACAAACATATTGCTAAATCCTACAAGATCATATTGTAGTTTGATTTTTTGAACATTCATGTCATTTAATTATGCTAGTATCAGAAATATGTAAAACAAATTAACAAATGGTAAAGATTTGGTTTACAAGCTAATAATTTGTTCAACAATGACAAAATTTTGTTATATTTAATTTCTAAGTCAATGTATCTAGTCTATTGATTCTCTTTTCAAGATCCAATACTCCTTCAATAAACTGCCTTGATTCATTTATCTCATTTCCATCTTTATAGTCTTCCTCCAAAGCCTCCATCAGTGGTTCAACGGTGTCTTGGGAAGGATTCCCAAATAAAATAGTTTTCAAAGGAGAAAATTCAGGTGGAAACACAAGCATCATTGCATAGACTGCTCTTTCACCGAGTAATATTCTTTGCAAAATCACGATGATGATACAGTATTGACTGCTTCCACCATCCTACATAATGTGTGGTGACATCTCCCTCAAAAAAGCCAAGCAGGAAAATAGAAATTCCTGTTAGATATGGGTATGCAGTAATTTTTCCATGAAATGCCTTTGGTTCCCAAGAATGTAGCCACACAATCTAAAACTTCTTGATGCATTCTAAATTGCATAGCCACTCTTTATGTGATAGGTACTTTTGTGTAATACATTTGTGTGACAACTAGCATTGAAAATCTCATGCATATAGCAAAAAAAAAAAGAACTATTTTTATTTATCCAACATATTTGAACATAGGCGTGCTAAGGAAAGTAGTCCCTAGGTGAATCCAGGGCAACTCTCGTACCCTCAATTTTCAAGGGATTTAGCTTGTGCCACCCACATAGCATAGGTTTTTCATGGTTGATCAACCTAGGCTGTGGTTCCAAATTTGAGAATCTCTCCCATAACCAAATATGAACCAAGTAGTAAAAGGGTGACCAAAGAGTTACCTCTTATCATCAGCCAAACTAACTATTGTTTTCTTCAGCAGACCTAAATCAATTTATATGTTGGCTTAAAATATTGCTTGCAAAGCTGATTATCTTCATCAAGGAAAAAAAACTTACTCACCAAGCCATTGGGAGAGAAATCAATCTCTGCCAACCAAGTTGCAAGGAATGTTTCATGCTCCATTTCATTCCCACTATCGACGAATATCCACCCTTGCTATTGTATAAACCCCATCCTTTTAATTCCTTGTAGTTTGTTTTCCTATTGTATGTATCAATTTCTTCTCCCCTTTTATCATTTCCTAGCTTTGAAATGGGGTGAAGACGGGATCATGAACTATTGAAAAATTCTCCAACACCATCACATCCTCCAAGGTGTTTTTTTTCTCACCTTAGGGTAACAAAAAGGTATTTGTCTCAGGACACCACTTCTCAACAACCCCAAAACACATGTTTTCATTTTTTACTATGAAGCACTTGGGTTGAAAACATGTGTTTTGGGTTGTTGAGAAGTTGTGTCCTTAGACAAATACCTTTTTGTGTTCCTAGGGTGAGAAAAATGTCACCTTGGACGATGTGATGGTGTTGGAGGGTTTTGCAACTGTTGGTGATCCTGTCTTTACCCCATTTCAAAGCTAGGAAATGATGAAGGTGGAGAAGAAATTGATACATAGAATAAGACAACAACAATCTCCAAGGAGTAAAAAGAGTGGGGACAACAACAATCTTCAAGGAGTAAAAAGAGTGGGGTTTATATAAACATTAGCATGGATGGATTTTTGTCAATAGTAGGAGTGAAATTGAGCATGAAACGTCCCTTGCAACTTGCTTGGCAATGATTGGCTTCTCTCCTAGTGGTTTGGTGAGAAAGTCTGTTTTCCTTATTGTTGTTCATCTTGTTGGAGAGAATCAACTTTGTGACCAACAGTTTTATCCAACATATAAAATGATTTTGGTCTGTCGAAGAAAACTATAGTTTGTTTGACTGGTAACGAAGAATTGGAATTGTAGTTAACTCTTTGGTCACCCTTTTACTACTTGGTCAAAACTTGGGTGTGAGAGAGATTAACAAATTAGCAACCATAGCCTAGGCTGATTTCCAATGAAGAACCTATGCTATTTTGGTGGAACAAGCTTAATCAATTGAAAATTGACGGTGTGAGATTTTCCCTAGACTCTACTAGGGGCAATTTTCCTTGGCACCCTTTATCATGTTCAATTTGTTGGTAAGTTTAGGTCTTTTAATCCAAAAAAGGAAACTTGGTTACCATGTGAGAGTAATTTGGATAAATGAAAGTAGTTTTGGTTGTTATATGCATGAGTATATCGATGCTTGTTTGCAACAATGTATTATAAAAAAGTACCTACCACATAGAGAGTGGCTATGCAATTTGGAATGCATCAAGAAGTTTCAGATTGTGTGATTGCATTCTCTGGCACCAAAGCTATTGCATTAAACAATTACTGCATACCCAAAATTACTTTAAAAAATTGCAAACAATATTACTTGGCAAAAAAGCAGTCTAAATCTACTCTGTCATCATGGACCTCATGTATCAAAAGCAAATGCAAATGGTAATGATGCTGATGTTGCACCTGAATTTTCTCCTTTGAAAACTGTTCAATTTGGAAATCCTTCTCAAGACACTGTTGACCCAAGAGATGGAGGCTTTGGAGGAAGACTATGGAGATGGAAATGGGAAAAATGAATCAAGGCAATATATTGAGGGGTTAATGGATCTTGAATAAAGAATCAATAGACTGGAGACAGTGACTAAGAAATTATAAAGATAGCAAAATTTGGACACTATTGAACAAATTATTCTTATAAACCAAATCTTTAGCATTTGTTAATATGTTTTACTTATTTCTTATATACCACATAGAGAGTGGCTATGCAATTTGGAATACATCAAGAAGTTTCAGATTGCGTGATTGCATTCTCTGGCACCAAAGCTATTGCATTCAAAAATTATTACATACCCAAAATTACTTTAAAAAATTGCAAACAATATTACTTGGCAAAAAAGCAGTCTAAAGCTACTCTGTCATCATGGACCTCATGTATCAAAAGCAAATACAAATGGTAATGATGCTGATGTTGCACCTAAATTTTCTCCTTTGAAAATTGTTCAATTTGGAAATCCTTCTCAAGACACTGTTGACCCAAGAGATGGAGACTTTGGAGGAAGACTATGGAGATGGAAATGGGAAAAATGAATCAAGGCAATATATTGAGGGGTTAATGGATCTTGAATAAAGAATCAATAGACTGGAGACAGTGACTAAGAAATTATAAAGATAGCAAAATTTGGTCACTATTGAACAAATTATTCTTATAAACCAAATCTTTAGCATTTGTTAATATGTTTTACTTATTTCTTATACTAGCAAAATTACATGTGTGAATGTTCAGCCTAAAAGGAAAATATGACATGATCTTGTAATTTTTAATGCCTTGGGTACATTAATGCCTTGGTTTCACATTTGTTATTTGTTATTTTGCCCTACTACAAGAAAAAGGATCTATACCTACGAACGAAAACTATCACTATAAATAAAAAAAATCCGTAGGTAAATGTATAATAGACTTTGTCCTACGGACGTTTCTTCTGTCAACTTTGAGGAGGCGTATAATGACGACTAATTGTCTGTCACTATAGGTTTTACCTACAATGTATATAGGTAAAAGTCATTAACTTCTACTTACATCTCCTTCCTAATGAACACCATAATAAACTTTACTAAAAGTCGCCCTTTCTAATAGTTATCATTCAAGGTATTTACATGGCCTCGCATGCAAGCCTAATCGTCACAAGCACATAAACACATTACTCCATTAATGCATCACACGGTACTCTATTTGAAAATGGATCTTTTACTCTGTGCCTGCAAGGACTATTGACCCTTCCACCTGATAGTTCATCACATCAAATAGACAAAATATATCATAAGATATAAGTCTCAAAGTTCATAAATGGAGAGAGCCACACTATCAAAATAAGCAAACTAACCATGAATGCTGAAACAAATATTGAAATAAATAATACCACTATTATGTGTAGTGGAGCTTTCCAATTTTTGTACCTAACCCTCGATTTTCTTGTTAACCAAGGTCAAAATGACCACCTAAACGTGACTTGTCAACCACTTGAGAGCCTAATTAACCGAACTTGCTTAGATTATAATTTTGCTCTTAGGAACTTACAATGTTATTTCCTCAGTGAAATTTAGTTGCAACGGGCAATCCTAGTTACATAATGGATGTTCAACTCTAACTTCTTAAGCTCTACGATTACCTTCAAAAGTGATGAGAAGATTTAAGTTTAAATTAGTCTAACCCATTCATTTTGGACACTACACTTTCCGTTTAGTGAAATTTTCGTTGTATGTGTGGGCTTTTTATTAACACCTATTCTATTGTCTCTGACCTCACATTTTCCCTGTGTACCTAATGCAGTCTCAACAGACATTAACCTTATATTACTGTTGAGACTGATTACTGATTCTCTGTTCTAAACAGATGAAAAGAATATTCTGCAAAGAGAACTGAGAGCAGCACCGGTAATTATATTTAAAATCATGTCATTTTGTTACCTTGAAGAATGCACCCCAGATTTCTTCTTCCTCAGTAGGTACTGCAGTAATCTTATTCTTTGGACTCTCATAGCATCTCAATCCTCCAACTGCTGTAGAGTAGAAACATCATGTACAATTTACAGAATAACAATGTCAATAGTGAAGGAATACTTACAATCATGGGGAACAAAAAGAAACAGAACATAGACAACACCAATGTAAAAATCCTCATATTATGAATTATCATCATCTTGAAGGGGAGGGAGGAAATGATCCAATCTGGGATCACTTGGAACAAATAGTTGCCAAAATGCTGAGGATTGTGATATGCTGGAACAAAAAGAAACTCACCTCGAGGGAAAGAAGCTAGTGACTTGCCACAAGAACCTTTAAGCAATATAATTTACTTTACTTGTGATATGCTGGAACAAACAGAACATTGAATACAAACCAACAACAGCGGGGAAAGATATAATTTACTTTACTTGTTTGGTGAAAAATATATAAAATTTGGTCAAGTGAGACAACAATATAAATACTAAGTACCAACTAATACAATATCTATGCCTTTTTATATAGCTTTGCATTAAAAAAGTAATAGAAAATAATATGTATATATACTGTGAGTATATTTTATTATTATTATTATTAAATCATAAATTATGATAAATATTAATTTTTTAATTTTAATAATAGATATTTTTAATAGGAAATAATAAATATTTTAAAACTATATAAAAAGGGATTTTTAATTAATTGACAACTTAAAAAGAAGTGTAGGTTAAATTTATATATGCATTGCTTTTATCCTCCTCCATGATGTAAATCAAGTTCAATGAAACAATTCAACTATTTGTAATACTATTAATTAACGAATAATATTAAAATAAAAAATAAATATTTTTTTTTAAAAGTTACTTTGGGATAGATTCAGAGGAGTAGTGTAGGCTTTGCAACTTTATAATATCACACATGCACATCTATTAAAGCTGGAATGCATGGGCCAGCCCAACAATTTCAATGTTGGAATGCAAAGATGATGAAGCTTCACTTTAAAATTTTACTCGGGACCAGCATGTTATATTTTGATGCAGAAATTCACCCTTATAAAAGTATTCACTCTTGAACAAGAGAATATTAGGAACTACTCACTCTCTTTCATCATAAGCTACATGACTTCTCCTGTATCAAGTATGTCACACTAATTTATTTTAAGTTTTTTATTTCTCCCTATTGTTTAAATTTAGTCTATCTCAATTTAAATTTGTATTTTGAATTTTAAAATTTGATACATTATATCAATTTGATAGACATACAGATTGTATGTATTTATATAAATAATTTGTCGACAATGTGGTCACAGCTAAAAAATAGTAGAGCTAAAAACTTCTAACTAAATGCAAAGGTGTAACATAAATTGGAAAATCAAAATTTTGATACTTATTGGGTATAGTTCAAAATCAGCAACTGGCCCAATGTTTAATATGTTCAGAGCCTCTGCTTTTGCCAGGTCATACTATTTATTACTTGCCAATAACTCATTGATGCTCTCTCTTGTTTGAACAGAGGCACCACTTCTCAACAACCCCAAAATTCATGTTTTCATTTTTTACTATGAAGCACTTGGGTTGAAAACATGTGTTTTGGGTTGTTGAGAAGTTGTGTCCTTAGACAAATACCTTTTTGTGTTCCTAGGCGTGAAAAATGTCACCTTGGAGGATGTGATGGTGTTGGAGGGTTTTGAAACTGTTGGTGATCTTGTCTTTACCCCATTTCAAAGCTAGGAAATGATGAAGGTGGAGAAGAAATTGATACATAGAATAGGACAACAACAATCTCCAAGGAGTAAAAAGAGTGGGGACAACAACAATCTCCAAGGAGTAAAAAGAGCGGGGTTTATATAAACATTGGCATGGATGGATTTTTGCCAATAGTGGGAGTGAAATTGAGCATGAAACATCCCTTGCAACTTGCTTGGCAATGATTGGCTTCTCTCCTAGTGGCTTGGTGAGAAAGTTTGTTTTCCTTATTGTTATTCATCTTGCTGGAGAGAATCAGCTATGTGACCAATAGTGTTATCCAACATATAAAATGATTTTGGTCTATCGAAGAAAACAATAGTTTATTTGACTGGTAATGAAGAATTGGAGTTGTAGTTAACTCTTTGGTCACCCTTTTACTACTTGGTCCAAACTTAGGTGTGGGAGAGTTTAACAAATTAGCAACCTCATTACCAATGAAGAACCTATGCTATTTAGGTGGAACAAGCTTAATCAATTGAAAATTGACGGTGTGAGATTTTCCCTGGATCCTACTAGGGTCAATTTTCCTTGGCACCCTTAATCATGTTCAATTTGTTGGTAAGTTTAGGTCTTTTAATCCAAAAAAGGAAACTTGGTTACCATGTGAGAGTTATTTGGATAAATGAAAATAGTTTTGGTTGTTATATGCATGAATATTTCGATTCTTGTTTGCAACAATGTATTATAAAAAAGTACCTACCACATAGAGAGTGGCTATGCAATTTGGAATGCATCAAGAAGTTTCAGATTGTGTGATTGCATTCTCTGGCACCAAAGCTATTGCATTGAAAAATTACTAAATACCCAAAATTACTTTAAAAAATTGCAAACAATATTACTTGGCAAAAAAGCAGTCTAAAGCTACTCTGTCATCATGGACCTCATGTATCAAAAGCAAATACAAATGGTAATGATGCTGATGTTGCACCTGAATTTTCTCCTTTGAAAACTGTTCAATTTGGAAATCCTTCTGAAGACACTGTTGACCCAAGAGATGGAGGCTTCGAAGGAAGACTATGGAGATGGAAATGGGAAAAATCAATCAAGGCAATATATTGAGGGGTTAATGGATCTTGAATAGAGAATCAATAGACTGGAGACAGTGACTAAGAAATTATAAAGATAGCAAAATTTGGTCACTATTGAACAAATTATTCTTATAAACCAAATCTTTAGCATTTGTTAATGTGTTTTACTTATTTCTTATACTAGCAAAATTACATGTATGAATGTTGAGCCTAAAAAGAAAATATGACATGATCTTGTAATTTTTAATGCCTTGGGTACATTAATGCCTTGGTTTCACATTTGTTATTTGTTATTTTGCCTGACTACAAGAAAAATGACCTATACCTACAGACAAAAACTGTTACTATAAATAAAAAAATCAGTAGGTAAATGTATAATAGACTTTGTCCTACAGACGTTTCTTCTGTCAACTTTGAGGAGGCGTATAATGACGACTAATTGTCTTTCACTATAGGTTTTACCTACTATGTATAGTGTGCAGGTAAAAGTCATTAACTTCTACTTACATCTCCTTCCTAATGAACACCATAATAAACTCTACTAAAAGTCACACTCTTTTCATAGTTATCATTAAAGGTATTTACATGGCCTCGCATGCAAGCCTTACCGTCACAAGCACATAAACACATTACTCCAGTAATGCATCACACGGTACTCTTTTTGAAAATGGATCTTTTACTCTGTGCTTGCAAGGATTGCTGACCCTTCCACCTGATAGTTCATCGCATCAAATAGACAAAATATATCATAAGATATAAGTCTCAAAGTTCATAAATGGAGAAAACCACACGGTCAAAATAAGCAAACTAACCATGAATGCATAATCAAATATTGAAATAAATAATACCACTATTATGTGTAGTGGAGCTTTCCAATTTTTGTACCTAACACTCGTTTTTCTTGTTAACCAAGGCCAAAAAGACCACCTAAACGAGACTTGCCAACCACTTGAGAGCCTAACCAATTTTGCTCTTAGGAACTTACAACGTTATTACCTCGGTGAAATATACTTGCAACTGGCAATCCTAGTTACGTAAAGGATATTCAACTCTAACTTCTTAAGCTCTTAGATTACCTTCAAAAGTGATATGAAGATTTAAGTTTACATTAGTCTAACCCATTCATTTTGAACACTACACTTTCCGTTTAGTGAAATTTTGTTGTATGTGTTGGCTTTTTATGAACTCCTATTCTATTGTCTCTGACCTCACATTTTCCCTATGTACCTAATGCAGTCTCAACTGACATTAACCTTATATTACTGTTGGGTCTGATCACTGATTCTCTGTTCTAAACAGATGAAAAGAATATTCTGCAAAGAGAACTGAGAGCAGCACCGTTAATTATATTTAAACTCATGTCATCTCGTTACCCTGAAGAATGCACCCCAGATTTGCTCTTCCTCGGCAAGTACTACAGTAATCTTATTCTTTGGATTCTCATAGCATCTTAATCCTCTAACTGTTGTAGAGTAGAAACTTCCTATACAATTTACAGAATAACAATGTCAATAGTGAGGGAATACATAGAATCATGGGGAACAAAAAGAAATAGAACATAGACAACGTCAATGTAAAAATCCTCATATAATGAATTATCATCATCTTGAAGGGGAGGGAGGAAATGATCCAATCTAGGATCACTTGGAACAAATAGTTGCCAAAATGCTGAGGATTGTGATATGCTGGAACAAAAAGAAACACACCTTGAGGGAAAGAAGGCAAGTGACTTGCCACAAAAACCTTTAAGCAATATAATTTACTTTACTTGTGATATGCTGAAACAAACAGAACATTGAATACAAACCAACAATAGCAGGGGAAGATATAATTTACTTTACTTGTTTGTTGAACAATATATAAAATTTGGTCAAGTGAGACAACAATATAAATACTAAGTACCAACTAATACAATAGCTATGCCTTTTTATATAGCTTTGCATTAAAAAAAGTAATAGAAAATAATATGTATATATACTGGGAGTATATTTTATTATTATTATTAAATCATAAATTATGATAAATATTAATTTTTTAATTTTAATAATAGATATTTTTAATAGGAAATAATAAATATTTTAAAAGCTATATTGAAAGGGATTTTTAATTAATTGACAACTTAAAAAGAAGTGTAGGTTAAATTTATATATGCATTGCTTTTATCCTCCTCCATGATGTAAATCAAGTTCAATGAAAAAATGCAACTATTTGTAATACTATTAATTAACAAATAATATTAAGATAAAAAATTAATATTTTTATTAAAAAGTTACTTTGGGGGATAGATTTAGAGGGCTAGTGTAGGCTTTCCAACTTTATAATATCACACATGTACATCTATTAAAGTTGGAATACATGGGCCACCCAACAATTTCAATGTTGGAATGCAAAGATGATGAAGCTTCACTTTAAAATTTTACTCAGGACCAACATGTTATATTGTGATGCATAAATTCACCCTTATAAAAGTATTCACTCTGGAACAAGGGAATATTAGGAACTACTCACTCTTTTTCATGATAAGCTACATAACTTTTCCTATATCAAGTATGTCACACTAATTTATTTTTAAGTTTTTTATTTCTCTCTATTGTTTAAATTTAGCCTATCTCAATTTAAATTTGAATTTTGAATTTTAATATTTGATACATTATATAAATTTGATAGACATATAGATCGTATGTATTTATTTAAATAATTTGTTGACAATATGGTCACAGCTAAAAAATTACAGAGCTACAAACTGCTAACTAAATGCTTAGGTGTAACATAAATTGGAAAATCAAAATTTTGATACTTACTAGGTATAGTTTAAAATCAGCAGCTGGCCCAATGTTTAATATATTAAGAACCCCAGCTTTTGTCAGGCCATGCTGTTTAAGAATTGTCAAGAACTTATTGATGCTCTTTCTTATTTGAACAGACACTATTACAATAATGGTCTTTTAAGTCAGTTATTTAAGATCTTTTATGACGGTTTTAAACCGTCTTAGATGCCTGTGTCGTAATATCACAATATATTTACAACGACGGTTTTTGAACCGTCATAGAAAATAACATTTTCTAAGACGATTATCCAACAACCGCCTTAGAATCTAATTGATACAAAGGCGGTTCTACGTACTAAACCGGCGTAATATAGTGTAGTCAACATGCGAATTCTAAGACAGTTATTGAATAACTGTCTTAGAGAGTTTAACATTCTAAGACGGTTTTAAAAGAATCGTTGTCGTATGTCTTAGAAACTAAGACGGCTATTTTTACAACCGCCTAGTTTCTAAAACATACAACAACGGTTCTTTTAAAACCGTCTTAGTTTCTAATTTATTACAGGATTCACAAACAGACCAAATAAATCAACGGTCTAAATTCTCCTATATAGATTTGCAAAAAATTACATAATCAAATAAAGACTAAAAGGGATACTAACTCACTTCTCATTATCTTAAATATAAATAAAAAATGAAAATTTAAAGCAAAATGTCAGCCTTGAATTAAAACTTAGAATGGGATTATTATCAAAGATGTATGAGAGATAATATAGACAAAGGTAAAGTTTAGAAAAAATAAAATTCACAGACCCACCCAAACCAAACGTCCTTGCACAATTGATACAATAACATCATTCTCCAAACCTTAAAAAGGGGTGATCTAAAGGACATACATGCAAAGGAAACAAACTTCCATGGTAAAGCATAAGTTGCATTGATTGTTTAATTGGTATCCCATCCATTCATATATAAATCATACTGTGAATTACTTAGTACCACAATGAAATAACATATTAAGGAAAGTACTATAGCCTCCAACTCTGTTTTTGCATGAAAATATGTAGATGTTGCAATAAACATGCCTTTCAATTATGCCAACGAATTAAATTAACAAGCAAACACAAGGCACTCACTATGTGCAAGTGATGTAAATTTCCTTTAATTTTGAGTCTCAACTTCTCGATCCAGTTGCTGCTTCCAGGATGCTAGTAGAGCCTCATCCTATACCAGGAAATATATTATGAATAGCCTCATCTTATACAAGGAAATATACTATGAATACAGTATAAGGAGAGGAAAATACCCTACAAATATTCCCCTGTATATATCTGTGGCATGTGAATTGTAATTTTATTTGGGAAAAGCTTAGTCAAAGTTCTATTTTGTTTTCGGGCTTCCTTCCCCCCTGTCATGCAATCATCCAAAACTATCCTAAAAAGATTGAAGAGAGATAACATTTATTTCACTTAGATAGCTTGAAAGAAATAATATTAGGTTGAATGTAAGAAGCATATTATAGATATACCATCCAAGAAGCTCAAATGACTACATATGCAAAAAAAAAAAAAGCCTCAGAACTATATATGTAATGTTTTATAATATAATTAAAATGGAATAATGTGAGCATATGCATATATATACTTTGGTGAAATGGAATCATATGCCCATAGACATATGTAATTGCAGCCAAAAGACTTCACCGGAAATTGGATAAAATCAGTTCTAACGGCTACAAAGAGAGAAAAGACAATTTCCATGGAGTGCATGGTGCTTGATGCTAATGCTTTTGCATCATGATCATGAGATAGAAGTGAATATGTTCCGTGTCCCTAGTAAAATTAGCTCGCAACAAGCACGCGCACTGACAACAATGTGTGACGTCATGCAGGTTATGCCCAGAGGTAAAAGCAATGTGTGCTTTTTTTTTTCACTTCTATTTTACAGCCTTACAAGAAGACTTCAAATAATTTTTTTTTAATGAAAGAATGTTAGAAACAGAATGCAGAAAGTGTCACTATCAAATGGATATAATTTTGTTGATTAAGTGGAACTTATGAGTTATTATAAAAATTTTGATACTTTTTTTTTATTTTTTATGCATAAAAAGTGTAGCTAACATTTTTCACATTGTAACATTTTTTTAGTTTCAAAAAAAAAATATGTTTGCACACTATGCCATTGGGTTGGGTTATACAACCGTGTAGAAAAACTCAATCAGATAAGTAAATATTTATTGCTTATTGCATCTTCCAAAAGCCATGAATGAACACCTAAGGGAGAAATTTGAGAAATTCTGCAAAGAGAAAAAACACACAGAAGAGAGAGATAGAAAATGAAGTACCTGAATAACAAATTGTCCAGTTCCTCCTGCCGCAGCAGTAAATCTTTTTCTTGAGTGTTCCTGCGCCTCTCCTCATTAAGCTTCATGATGGTTACCTCTGCCTGCAGAAATTATAACTATATTGATTGCTTCCAACATTAAAGTTTTCTTTAAAGAAAAAATAGGTTAAAAGATGCAACTTTAGGAACTAACTCCAGGTACCATAAGGTGGGATACCATCTTCATATGCTACACCGACATGGCATAAGCAAATTACAACCTTTATTGCCAACTTATGGAACTAGAATGCAGGAAAAAAAATGCTAACATGGCCTTTAACGTCAATGATACTGAAGAGGATAGAGTTTGACAATATTCCTCTTTTTTTGGCTCTATGAGAACTAAAACAATATGGTATTACCGTGGCCTTATTTCTTAAAATTAGTAACATGCTCAGTTAATCAAATATTAGACACCTTGAAAACAAACATTATAATTATTTTCTCCATCAATTCCCATTTAAAATAGTTGAGTAATGACTTTCAGATATTTTGGCAGCAAAGTATAATCTAAATAACAAAGTTGAATTAGCATCTAACGTAATTATAATATTATGTTATAATTTTTATATTATAAATATTTAAACGCATTTTCAGATTTAAACACACTATCCTACAAATGTAAAAACAGAGACATTCCATATCTCTATTTTTGAAAGACTAGTATGTATCATGTATTTTATAAGTGAAGTAGCATGTGACCAGTAGGCGTATATATTTAATTATCTTTAATAAAAAATTTAATTTAAATTTTGAGGATAAAAAAACATAAGTGAAAGAAAAAAAACACATTAAAATAATCAGTTAAATTTTTCAATCAAAATTAATTAGCAACAAAATTAATCAATACTCCATATCAATAACATAATAAATAAATAAATAATTAAATAATACCATAGTGTAGGTACCAAAAATAGGAACATGTGAAAGTTGAAATTTGGTGTCTTAACGTTTAGACAATACCAAATAAACTACTTTAATTATGACTACGTTATTTAATAACTACTTATTAAATAATTTTATTGTAAAAGCTACAATTTGATTATATATATAATCAAAATTATTATATTATTCTAAACAAACTAGTTGTAAGCTTGTATAGTGTGCAGAAAGATATACATAAAGGGAAATCATACCTTTAATGCTAAATAGTATGATGAAATGGTACCACGTACATTTCCTGTAACAGCTATTAAAGTGTACTTGATACTATGTGTGCCACGAATCAATAACAAAAGGCATTTCATCTCGTGATCAGCTATTATTGTAAAAGCTGGTTTCAAAATCTGTACAACAAGTTAATTAAATGTAATCAAATAAAATTAAAAAGTATTCATTTAAAAGAAGAAATGAGTATATATATATTGTTAATTAAAAAGTATCCATTTTCATGGACATAAAACCGTGTCAGTGAAACAAGGAGTAACATATTCATCCTCATAACACTTACTGCATAAATTCAGCCTTTCCAAAAATGGGGCTAATAGTAAAAAAAAAAAATCAGTATATGCCATAAACCGTGATAATACCAAAGATTCCATATAATTACTAGAATAGCCATTTGAAGATCCCTAGTCAGGATACTTCGAATTCGAAGTGGAAAATCTCACATTTTCCAGATCAGCTCGTGGCTTTCTCCAAAACCCTTCCATCTCACTTCTCTCTCATTCGGCCAATTAGAGAACTTGGGAGGTTCCTCCTGTTCTCTTCCTATTGTTTTACCCAGTTCATCTTTATTCCTGTCGACATCAACATCATCGTCAATTACCCCTTTCTCACCAGTATCCTCTGGTTGGTTCTGAAACACCTCGCCATGTTATCTACTTTAGCATCAACATCTGAAGCGTCACTGCGATAAACTAAGCCTTTCTCCAAAGAACTTTCTGATTTACCAGAATCTCCTCCAAGTCCAACCTTCCCCTCATCCGACAAGCTACCACTCACATAACCTTTATGCTTCGCTGCAAATTAAAAGCAAATGGAGACTAAAATTAGAAACTAAAACAATGCATCAAGATCAAGAGAAGAAAAGAGGGTACCTCGAAGAACGGCACCACAGCCACCACATTGATAGACAGAGTAATCAGCGAGTTCAAGAAGAAGATTTTGACACTTTGGGCAACGCACCAATCACAACTTGTTGGCTGAGTCCGACATGAAGAAACATTCGTTTGAAGGGAAAGGAGAGGGAGCGGCGGAGGCGGAGGCGAAGGAGGAAGGGAGCTTGGGGGGGAGAGGGAGGAAGAAGGAGAGGAGTGACGAGGGGAAGAAGGGGAAACGAAGGTGAAGGTGAGGAGAAGAGGCAGATTGTTGATATGCGAGGTGGAAGAGAGAAGTTGAGGTGCGGCATCAAGCTAGGGTTAGTATTATAAAAGAAAGAATAGGAAGGCGGTTCTGTTTTGAAACCCGTCGTCTTTCAAATTTTAAATGATTACAAAAATGTCATCCTATCACATTCTAAGACAGTCTTTCATAACCGCTTTAAAATATACGTCATAAAAACAAAATATAATGATTTTAATTACAAAAATGCCACCGCATCACATTCTAAGACGGTTTTCTTATAACCGCCTTAGAATGTGCGTCGTAAAAAACAAGTTTTTTAGTAGTGGAGGCAGCAGTGTCAACCAAATAATCATAAACCTGCTAGATATACAGCACATTCATCTACCAATAAAACTTACAATTATTCCCATCTATTACAAAAATCAAATCTATCCTTGTATTCAGACTGCGCTACTTTGGCAATAACTCTTGTTGGATCCTTTGAAGCTCCTTTAGCTCGTAAGAAATCAAGGACCTCAACATTTGTGAGTGCACCAGCATTGCCCTCTAAGCTATGACAAAGCTATTAAACATCAATCATATGCCAATATAAAAGAGAATGGTTCAATTGAAATTAGTGTATTAATTTTGAAAACAAACAAAAATGGTAGAAACATACATTTTCATCTGTAAGACACCAGAGTGAGAGAAAAGCCAGTTACAAAACAAGAGAGTGTCTCCTTTGCTTCTGCAATAAAGCTAGCCCAGTACACAAACAAACAATTATAGAATGAAATTCCCAGTTTTCACAAAATAGAACAAATCACACTGCTAATACTGCTTAAACACACATAATTGGGTTGGGGTGGACATCAAAAGCATAAAAAATTGAGTTGGGTGTGTTTTCCCCTACAAAGAAAAATAGCAATGTCAAAAAATTAGAACAATACATTTAATTTGAGCAACCAAACAAGAATAAAATAGTGAAGACAAAAACTAGTTGTGAAGCTTCTGGCGGTTTGAATTGTGAGTCCAAAGAATCTTCTGGTTTAGCCTTGGAAAAACTGGAATCAGTAATAGGCTTTGAATTGTGAGTTAATCCAGCCACTGCCTTCATTCATGTGATTATCAATGTTTACTCCTGCTGCACTCACTTCCTGACCTTCTGGTTTGTGATTCTTGACATCAAGAAAAATTAAATGCTTGATTACAATCAGCATCTGTATAATTTAAGTGTGAAATAACTACTATCTTCCATTCATTTCCATAAATTATCATGAAATTCATCTCTCTCTATTCCTTTTAATACATGTTAAAATCAAAAGATAAAGTCTAAACCAGCCTATAAGATTTAAAAGCTAAATTCACTAGAAATTACCCTTACC
This sequence comes from Glycine max, assembly GCF_000004515.6. Classification (NCBI taxonomy): domain Eukaryota; kingdom Viridiplantae; phylum Streptophyta; class Magnoliopsida; order Fabales; family Fabaceae; genus Glycine; species Glycine max. Next base: position 37,028,375 of record NC_038254.2, on the reverse strand, counting down.
TTTCGTTAAGTTATCATGTATTAGTCATGAGAGTGAACACTTAATAAAAATGATTGCAATATAAATATATACATGAAGAGCTGGGTTATTAAAAAAAAAGTACCTCCATTGAGCCATAAGTGAACGGGTTTTTGTTCTGGTTTGTGAGTGGCCTTGAAAAACCAATAGAACAGTGCTCTTCCTTGAGTTTCATTGATAGTGATATAACCACCATATTGTTGAACTTCACCGGAGGCTGTGCAGGTAATCCATGCACTCTATCAGCTTCTTGCTCTGGCAGTATCTCTTGCCTAAGGTAACTAGCTACTAAAGGCTTTGCCACACCTAACGCTTCTATGGTCAAACAAACAAAAAGCAGAAGATGAAGATTGAGAAAAACTGAACACAAAGCCATAACTGATATATATCTCCGGTGTAGGTGTGTTTGTGTAGGTGTGCGATATATATCCATGCATTGAATTGGCTAACGGCCAAACCAAATACGCCAAATAAAGTGATTCAAAAAGCATTCAAATGCCTAAGCTGCGCCGCATTTCAGTAAGTTGCAGATGTGATCATTACAATGCAACAGCATTAATATAGAGTTGCATGCTAAAAGAATCAAAATCAAAATCTGGTATATTTGCTCAGAAATATTTCTAGCCTTGCAGGAGAATTTGTAGAAGATAGGAATGAGAAAACCCTAAGGTTTATACTGTAATTAATAACACAGGAGTCTCAAGATAGAGAATGAAGCTTCATTGTAAGAACTGTGGAAAGCACCTGCAGCAGATGATGAGAGTGATGAGTAAAATGACGGCGACAGCGACGAATTCTATTTCGTTGAAGCCTTTGGGAAGAGACGGCACCGTGAGGAGCCATTTGGTGGAGGAGATTCCGATTGTGGTGCCTAGGTACGCCGTCAAGCCTCAAGCGACGGTGACATTGGAAAGCACGGACCAAAGGTGACGCGGAGGTAGCTGAAGGCGCCGCCGGCGACGGGCATGTCGACAACAAACTCAGTGTAGCAGAAGGCGGAGAAGAGGGTGCAGAAGCCGGCAATGGCAATTAAAATAAGAGTAAACACCAAATTCAAATTAAATACTAATAGTATCTTAAAATTTCATTAATTTATCTACACTATCTATCCATTTGTAAGTAAAAATCTTTTTTATTTTACCTACAATATAGCTGTAGGAATAAGTTTTTATAAGGTTTTATCTACACTACATAGTTATAGGTCTTTGAATTTAACCTACATTAAAAAATGGTAGGTAATAAAGTATTTTTAAAGTTTACCTACAGTAATTCATGTTTGTAGGTAAAGGTGTTTGTAGGTATAAAGCATTTTTCTTGTAGTGCCTATGGTGGTTCAAGGAATGTGTGCAACACTTTTTTCACTAATTATTTATTATTTATATTGAAATTCGGGTGAGACACTATATATAAATGTTTGTTTGAGTATGTATTATATTGTTTCAAACATGGATCAGTATTTATTTCTTATGTTATCGAAAATTACATTTCCTTCATTTTTTTTTCCTTCCAAATGTTTACCTTAAACTCAAAATATAAGTAGGAGATTTTTCTTAATTATTATATTTATTATCCTTTAGGCACAAAATATAAAGTGATGTCTCTTTTATTGAATTTGTACCTATTTGGCTAAAATTTGTAGCTTTCACCTTGACATGGCAGAGGTTTGAGCAATTAAAGAATCCTAGGAAAAAGAGTGTGCCACATACTAGTAATTCAATGACTAACAATGAAGATCTTTTAACCATATACATATACTTTACTAATTAATAGTCTCAATTGTGATTTCTTTACTATCTGACTTTTCTAGGTATATTTATAAGCCGATTTACTCCAATAAATAGTCGGAAAAATTGAAATCCAAGTTGTCGATCACCTCGGAAAAATTGAAGCAAAAGGCGTATTTTCTTTTTCTTTTTCTTCTCTTGAATAAATGGCTGGAAGACAAGTTGAGAAACAAAAAACGGCTCAATAAGCAAAACATAGGATTGAAACAATTTTCTCTTCAAAATCAATCCAATCCAATTGATGCACACCCTTAAATTTTGTGAATTTCATCGATTCATCACTTTTTTCTATAATTTAATTCCCACTATTTTAAATGTACAATTTTTTATCACATAAAAATTTAACATCAAAATGCTCAATTTGGATATGATATGGCCATGAGGAAAAGGATTTTTTATTTTTCATAACATGGTATACATATATATTTACAAAATGTTGGCTTTTTCTTTTGGAAGATGCACCATTAGAACAGTTGAGGCAAAGGTTGTTGCTAGTTCAATTAGACAGAGAAAAGTGTGGTTTCTCAAGTGTTTACTGTAGCATATATAATTGTCAAGTATTTTTTGTAGCCTCAGCCTATCATATTAGAACTAGTGTGAATCTCATAAATGTTGATTAAAATGAAACTGTGCTTAAGTCTATTTGGAAGAGTAGCTCTCCGAATAAAGTCTTGACTTTTTTATGGAAACTTTTACATGACCGTTTGGAAACTAAAGAAAACCATGGTTATGAAGGGCCAAGACATTTATAGTAGCCAAGATGAGGTTACTACTTCACCTTCCTCTAGTGAAAGTGAAGAAGCAAAAGGGGAAGAATCTAGTGAAGAAATTGACTCCCAAGAAGAAAGGGACCTTTTAATGGTCAGAAGGCTTCTAGGAGGCCAATCTTGTGACTTGGTAAATTGGATTGATGCTATTAAACTACACTTTTATTGTTGCTCTATTTTTTTTCTTCATCTCTGTTTTTGTGTGTTTTCGCATTCCTTTATAGTCGCATACAAACTATTCAAAAAAATTTCCCCATTTCTATTTATAAGCGAATGAACATAGGAATGATATTGAATCATATTTCTGAGTTCAACCTAAGTTAATCCCGTGCTACGGAATTTCCAAGTTTTACTTACTTTTGAACGATTTGAAAGTCATTTTCAATTAATTTTTTTTATCGACATCAATCGAGACTATTTTTGATCGGATGTCAGCTGGGGCAATTTTTTGGCAAATGCCGGCTTGGACTTTTATGGACGACATACGCTGGTGATATTTTTTTGCTTCACGTCGGTTAAAAAGTAGCACCTACTAATGTTGATGAGAAAAAGCTTGGCCTACGTCAATTGAACAAACCCTCAGCTGTCATCAACAGAAAACAAACTTAGTCGATGTCAGCATAAAAATAACAATGACTAACGTTGACCGAAAACCTAGCCTATTTGAACAAAAAAATATCCATAAAATGACTTTGGCAAAAACCCTAGCATGATGTCGACCAAAAAACCTAGCATATGTCAGCCATAAAATGGCATTGGCATCGACCAAAAATAGCCTTGACCATTGTCGACCGAAAAACATCATCAACTGATAAGTTCTATCCTATTTTATTGTGTACTTTTTTATTCTTAATATTTTTTGTGCCTAGTCCAACCATTTGAATGATGTGAGAATAGACTGTGATTGGAAAGTCATGATTTTATTTGGAATTGAAATTGGATGGTTGATGTGTTACGACCTAGGGATTTGTTTTAATATATTAATTTTATAAGAGGCGTGCTTTATATGTATCAAGATTTTATGATTTATCTTTCTATGGATATGTGGTAAGTTGTAAAATTCAGAATATTTTATCCAAGAAATTGGGGACAAGAAGAAATGATGTCTCCTTAACCATGAACTATGAAATTGGAATAGAACACCTCTTTTATTATATGAGATTGATGTTTTGGGTATTTCATGAGTCTTAATGGTTTAAATAATATAAATGTTCTCAAACTCTATTTTTAGAGATTGTTTAATCTTGTCGATAAAAAATCAAGTTTTAATTTCAAATCAATCAAATGAAATTTTGTTCATTTAAATAGTGGATAAATGGAAAGTTTTAGGCATTAAGACAAGTTGTTGTGGTAACGATACTCTACATACATTTTTAATTATTTGTATAGGTACACTTGCCTAGAGGTCAACTCCAACTTGTTCAAACTCATTCAAGTATGGGTTGGGTCACGAGTGTTAACTTTTAAACCCATGAACCAAACCCCTAGACCCATTGATGTGACATGTCTTTAAAATTACTATTGTTGTTTATATGTTTACATATTTTTTATATTTAAAAGTTCAAATATTAGTGATAACACATTCACTAACTTGTTCAGACTTCAAAGTCTTTCATGAGTTACTAAGTTCCCATTCTCTCTGTCACTCTCTACACTTAGCATCAGATTAAGGTTTCCAATTCTTTCTATTGCCCTCCACACATTGACTATAGGACATCCTCTCCATAACGTATTTCGATTTCTTCGAATGTCATTGTTGACTTATTGAGATTAAGTACTTAATTGTTAAGCAATATCACCATAACACTTTCATGATGCGCCAGCTAAGTGACTAGCTTCAAGGTGATTTTTCATAATTTGTATTTTGTGCTTATTTAAAACCTCAGTTTTAAAAAGTTTAAAACAAATTTAGATGTTCAGAACCAATTCACTTAATCAAAATCAACTTGTTTGTGACCAAGTTGTTTAGGGTTGGGTTTCATAAAAAAGTAACATGAATCCAACCTACCTTCTCAAGGAGGAAGCTACAGGATTGAGCCAGATATATAGGTACAAATTCAATAAAAGGGACAACATTTTTTTTTGTGTGAGCGTATGTGAAGGTTAAAAAAAGTTGGCCAAATCTATGTTATCTTTTTTAGTTTTAAGTAAAGGTTTCATAGATAAAAAATTAAAGGTAAAGAAATTTTGAATTCCATCAGAACTAATGTTTTATTTGGTATAGAAAAAAGATCTTCCTATACTATGTACTATTTAACTTTGGATAACGAGTCGATTTGGTAGTTGGTTTTATAAATTAGAAATTGAAGTTAAGGTTTTAAGAGTGATTTGATTTAGGCTTAGCCCACCAAATGTCAAAAACAGTCAACCAAAGTCAAAGTAAGGACTTGTAAGTCGACCAATTTATGACAATTTTGTAAAAAGAAACAAGTTTAGTCAAAACCTTAGAAATTAGAGTTTTGAACACCAAATTAACTAATAATAGATTACTCCCTCCGTCTCAAAACAAGCTAAACAAGTATTTTATTTTCAAGATCCTTGTGATGAAAGATGGTTAGTGGTTCTACATGGAAAAACAATTAATGTTAATTTAGCCTAAAAAGATTAAATTTGTACTTCTGAGTTCGAGGATAGTGGGAAGCATTTTGAAACTTTGAAAAAGGGGAACGAGAGCTCAACATTGTGTTAAGCATAGAGGTGGGTATATGTCTTCGGTGGTGCATACAGGATATTAGGAAGGGAGGCAGATTCATGAAGGTGTACCATGGGTGAGTAACTTTGTGGATTTATTTTACGTTTGCATTTGTTTGAACTCACTAAGGCTTGGTGCTATGGCACTTCTTCTGTCTATTGCCCATGCAATTATTAATATATTTGATTTTTTTTTCTAAAATCATTGAGGTGAGACACGGCAAGGTTCTAGGATTCAAAAAACTCATCTTTAATTGATATAGGTGAGTTTTAACTATTAGAAATTGTAATTTAGTTTTTAAATATAGATTGGTGATTTCACAAATCCCATGAAATTATATTTTAAAATTTCTAATAGACATGTTATCACTTAACTAACGATAGGAATCTAGAATAATTTTTTAATATATCAGGAAACTAGAGGTCATCATTAATTCATTTATTGATTTTTTTGTCTACCATTAATATTTTAAGAATATAAGTAAAAAAAAGTTGATGAATGTTACATTAAAAAGCTAAAATGACAATTATTTTGAATTTTTTTCTCTCTTACATGACAATTATAATGGAATGGGGAGGAGTAGAATATAATGAAAGATAGAAGATTAAAGTCTCTTGCAAGATGAATAATGAAACTTTAATTAATCCTAATGAAACAAATTTGGACCCAAAAAACTAATGGGCAAATGGGGCTCGGCCCAAAATTCCAAGAGAGCTTTTATCCCTTGGTCCTCATTCAGGCGCAGCCACTTCTAGAGTTATAGGAGAGATAAGAGAGCTTTTATCTCTTGCCTTGTGTTCTCTCTCTAACTTCATGGTCATCCTACGTCAAGTTCTCACCTTTACAACTCAAATCTTGTCCCTTGGACATCAAATTCAAGGAGGAAGCTCCAGCAGACAAGGGTTTTTCATCAATCCATTTTGTTTTGCATTTTCTTGAACTCTGGAAGACTTCCAATCTCTCAAGGTATTGAGAGTTTCTATTTTCTTTAATGTCAATTTTGGTTTGGGAGGTTATCCTCTATGAGTATGGGCTCTTAGAGTCATTTCTATATTATTTGGTGTTGAAAGTTTGTGCACACATGCTGTTTTACAAATTTCAGCTTTGACATACTTACACAGTTTTTTACTTTGTTTGATTCACATACCGTTTGATGAAAATAAAATTATATTTGAAAAGTAGACTCTTGGGGAATATGAATATATATAAAATACGTTATGTTTGGATTAGAATTTAGTTGCTATATGAACTTTACAAAATTGACTCTTCTGTTAAGTGTTGCAGTTTAGAAGTTGTGCATTGTTTTCATAACTGATATTGTAGTAGAGATGCTACTGAAATTTGGGGGATAAGATTGCAAAATAGGCTTCATAAGCTTTAAAAGTTGGGGTAACTTATAATTTAACTCATTGATTTGCCGAGAAAACTAATGGAAATATGAGAGTGTGTAATGATTTTTGTTTTTTGTCTTGTATGAACATCCTTTGGTAAAATAACTATTTCTCTCTATATGATTAACTTTGGATTTTGAGTCATACCTTATCCAAAACTAGACATACATGACTTTTTATACTGGTAAAGTTTATAAAATTTTGTTATATGATAAGTATAAGTTATGCAATAGTTTTATAAATACTCTATAGAAGAAAAAAAAATGTAAACTTGAGTTTTAATATAAATTTTTAATCAGATAAATATATTTATGCATAAATTTGGTTTGGGTTGGATTAGATTGAATTTTAAAATGAAATCCAAAATCTGATTTTATCCAAAACAAATGGGTTTATTAAATTTTAATTTGTTTGACTTTTGGTTTATTTGATTTTCAGTTTTTTGCTTGATTTATTCATAAAGTTATTTGATAAAATCAGTTTATGAACATTCCTAAGAAAACCAATAAATTAAAGACATCATATGTACAATTAAGTCTATTAACTAGTAAAGTACGCCTTTGTTGACAAATCTATAGTGTTAAACATTCATAGATTAATATGTATAGTACATTCTTTTGCCTATGATTATTTAATGGACTTTCTCTCCTACTTAATTTTTTCAGTTTAAGGTAAAAGTTTATTTAGAAGGAAAATTAATTTTGAGTTGCATCAAAAATTCCTTGTTGCTTTTGGTAGGGATAAAAGATCTTCATATATTGTGCTATTTACTTTTGAATGATGAGTAGATATGGTTGCACATTATACATAAAGTAGGTTAGTCTTTTTTAATCAATTTAATTACTTATATCGATACCTATATTATATTTATTAAGTTAGAAATATGTAGACACAAAATAACATAACACCATGACATAAACTTTAGCAATTTCCAATTGAAATTCACAGAATTGGAAGGAATTATAGTATATATATATATATATATATATATATATATATATATATATATATATATATATATATATATGTCAAAGATTTATACTCTCTCTGGTCTCATATATAAGCAAAAATAATTACTCCCCATAGATTAAGAAAGTTAGTTGAAATCATTTAATTTTACTAATCTCCAGTAGAAAATAAGGTTATTCTTAAAATGTCCTCCATTCAAACCTGATACCTTGAATAAAAATGACTCCATAAAAATTGAATTACAATTAAATGAAGATTGTTTTAGGAATGACATCAATAAATAGGGGTGAAATTAGTTAGATTTTCTTAATTTGAGTCCAAGAAAAAGGGGACTTTTTTGCTTATATATGAGTATAGAGGGAGTATAATCTATGAAAGATGTCCAAAATTAATGAAAGGTTGTATCCTTTCATGAAAATATGTGTCTATTCATATAAAGTGTATGTATGAATAGATGCAACTCATCATAAAGAGACATGAGAAGTGACTTTTCATCGAAAGCCATGAGAAGTGACTCTTGACTAAGGGTCATGAGATGTGAGTCTTCACCAAGGTTTAAGGGATGTATATCATTAAAAGGTTAAATATCTTCACTAAAAGGGATGAGATGATCTATTAATAAAACCAATGTAAATGAAGAAAATAAAGGAAAATTATAATTCAATAAACATCCTAAAATAAACCCAAATTTAATTCTCTAAGGATCTCTACACATGTTTTCACTAACCCCCAATTGTGAATAACTCATCCCTTACCTCTGAGGGGACTTACGTGTCTTCAGCCAGCGATAATAACATCTCTAGCGGTTCCCTGAGATTTCTTCAGTTATTCCTCCGACTGCTCTGATAGAATTCCTAAATGTCAGAGAGACGGGGAAGAGATCGAAACCTCCACTTGTACTGTCTTCATGCGATTCCTTTTTCTCTCTCCACGAATATTATCTCACAAATCACAATGGTGGCAGTGTGCGCAACTAAATTTTGAATACCATATCCAAATTTCATGAAAATCCAACGGTTAACGAAACCGGGATCATAGTTTTACCTAGAAAGTTTTGGGTTTCCGCGGGAAATTGAAATGCTACAATGCGAAGGGTTTTTCTCTAAGCTCAGATATGATTTTGAAATTCCCAACGGTGAGAATGTTCGAAATTGGGTTGCGAACATGGTACTCAAATTTCACAACGATCCAACGGTGAACAAGTCTACGATTGTCTTTTTTCTGAGATAGGTTTGGTGGACTACAGGAAAAAGAAAGGGTTTTGAGAGGAGAAGGGGAAAAACGAAATTGAGACCAAAAAGAGGCACCTGACTTAACATAACTATTTATACCTAGGGTACTCAACCTATTATTTGCTCTATATTTATTTATTTGTTTATTTTATAAAAATAGACTCTATTTTATTTTCTATCAAACAAATAAATGAAATACCCTTTTTATTTTCTCTCAAATCATTATTTTAATTAATAATTATATCTCCTTATTTATTTATTTATAAAATCTCATCATTTTTCTAAAACTATTTATTTATAAATAACAATCTTTTTTAATGTAGATTACAAAAATTGGGATGTTACACTCACTCTCTACACTTCGCATCAGATTAAGGTTTCCAATTATTTATATTGCCCTCCACAAATTGACTATATAGGACATCCCCTCCATAACGTATTTCGATTTCTTCGAATGTCATTGTTGACTTATTGAGATTAAGTACTTAATTGTTAAGCAATATCACCATAACACTTTCATGATGCGCCAGCTAAGTGACTAGCACTACTAAAAAATAATTTTTTCTACGACGCACATTCTAAGGCAGTTCCCTAGGACCGTCTTAGAATGTGCTTCAATGGTATTTTTGTAATTAAGACATAACTAACTACACCAATTTTTAACACCCGTCTTTTTAGTTAGAGTGCGATGGCGTTTTCATAATTCCTTCTATGACGGGTGTATTTAGCAAACCGCATTTGTTAATTTTAAAAACAATAAATTAAAAAATTATAAGGATTCTATCGTCCCAAACCCTAGAATCCACCTTAAGCTACACAGCTTCCATACCATACCACACTCCTTCCTCCACCTTAAGCTGCGCAGCTTCTTCACTCTCTCTCTCATTCTCTATGACGCCATTTTGAAGCTGCTAAAAGAGGTTTTGTGTTTTTTGAATGGCAACTGCACCGGCTCGTGCTCCGGTGAAGTCGCAGCCTCTGCACAACTTCACCCTCCCCTTCTTGAAATGGGGCGTCAGCAGCAAGAACAACACCACCACAGCTTCTGCCGCCCCTTCGACCTCGACTCCTACCCCCACCGCCTCAGATCCAGAACCGCACGCAAAAGATTCTCACTCCCTCTCAAACCACCGCCACCACCACAACTGCACGAAGCTGAACACGACAACATAGAAGACACCGTGCAGAAGCCATGGAACCTGCGCCCTCGCAAGCCCGCGCTTCTCCCTAAGGCCACAATCAAGATTGGCACTTGATGAGGACATGACCAAGAGCAAGGGCAAGGATCCACTTGAAGGACTTGGAGGACCTATGACAAGGGCTAGAGCAAGGAAAGCCAAGGAAGCTCTTCAACAAGTGTTGTCCATACTATTTGAATACAAGTCCAAGTTTCAAGGATAAAAGTCCAAGGTTGTGAGTTGTATCATGGCCCAAATGGAGGAGGACTAAATGACACCACTTTGTTTCAATTCTAGAGTGTTTAGTTTGTCTAAATAATGGCCCAATCCTTGTAAAGTTGGCTGACCAAAAATATGTTTTGGGTTAATCAACTAAAAGGGCTTTAGTTAGGTTTAGTTCAAGTTGTAATAAGGGCCCAATTGGCAACCTAGGCATCAGCCTTTTGGGAGACCAAATGGTGGCTGACTTGTTGGCTGTTGGGGGTGACTTTTGGTTGCCACAATTTCAGTTACTCTCAGCCATTAAGTTTTTTTTAATTCCCTAGGTTAATGGCATTAAGTTATTTTAATTCTAGGTTAGTGGGTCATTACTAAAATCTGCTGTAAAGCTTCTATATAAGCTGAACCATTTTATCAATAAACACAAGTTGAGTTTTATTCAGAAAATTAGAGTTTATCTCTTTTATCTTAGTGAGAGTGATTCTCCTAAATTCTTGAGTGATTCAAGAACACCCTGGCTGTATCAAAGGACTTTCACAACCTTTGTGTGTTGCCCTCGCTGGAAAGAGTGATTCTTTCCTTCCTTTCATCTTCACCCTTGTTCTTTCAAACCACAATTCCAGAAAATCCACCTCTGCCCAGAATTATCTCGTGGCCATAACTCCCATTTTACGCACTCAAATTAAGTGATTCTTGAGCCTAAATTGAATTTCAAAATGAGACCTTTCACCTCGTTTTGGAATCACCTCATTTGGAGCCCTGTAGCTTCAGTTATTGTCATTTCTATATTTCTGTCCAGCCACCACTTAACCTACGTTTTACCATCCCATTCATCCATTTTATGCCAAGAACCACCTTATTAAGACCCACGAAATTAACCACCTTATTTTCCATCCTTTCCTTAATCAATTTCCGCATTTTCCATCAAGGTTTAATCCTAGACGATCCTAAGTCAACCCTTGTGCCATGAGGATTCATATCAGCACTAGACTTTCCCAAAACCATCACCAACAACGGAGAATTCCACGACGGCGGCGGTGGTGGCGACAACAACAACCCCGCACCGAAATCGTTGTGGCTCCACGGGTTTTCTGTCAATAGTGGAAATTTCTTCTTTTCTAATTGCCTTTCAGTGGGGAGTTTCTTATTTAATTTGGTTTTAGTGCTTGTCAGCTATGTTGAGGTGTCATGTATCTTAGCAGATACAATATATTTTATATTCTGCAAAGCAATTATGCATCTTTTTCTTTGTTTTCACTCCTTTAGTTTTGTAGTTGAAGGATTCAAGAAAGGATTCAGACTACAAGAAACTGTGGAAGCCTCCATCAAATCATGGGTTTATACCCTGTACAAAGCCTACTCCTAATTACTCAAGTAAGAAACTTGAACTTGTGTAGTTTTTTTAAAAAAAAAAAATCTTTTGTATTACACTATTCATGCTTCCTTTCTTTTAGTTATTTTCACCACTTTCAAAAGTTAAAGATGAACAAAATGGTGTGCTGGAACTACATGATGTTCATGACAAACAAAGTTACTTGCTAATTTCTTTACTTATCTAAAAAAAAATTCCCTTGTGTCTGTTGAGTCATTGATATCACATAAAATTAAATTAATGAAGTCATGGATGAGCTTAATGCAAAATGGGGTTATATTGGGTACAATCGAATTAGACATATTTTTTCTTCTAAGACTGATGATGTTGACATTTTCACTAATTCAGAACTGTGCAAGCTGATAGATTTTGTGAATAAGATCCATGTTACTGGCCAGAATGTTGTTGAATTCTGTTCAAAGAATGCTTGTAAAGGGATTGAGATTTATTGATTTATTGATTTTGATGTAGTTGAGATTTATTGATATTAGCAATATAATTATCATGACAGGATAGTGTTTGAACGGGTTTGTCCTCTTATAATGTGGGATCTTGTTTTATTGGTTATTGCTTTTCTTTTCTTCTTTTTTTCCTGTTGAATTAGGATAATTTGTAGCGATTATTTACTTTACTGAAAAAGCAATATTAATCATTTCTATAATTTTTAATCTACAATTTACTTTAGTGTTAAATCAATTTACTTTTTATATGAATCTAAATGGAGCAAACTTCCAACTCATGAACATGATTTACAATTCTAGATTTGAATTGCATGCACCACCTTACTGCCTTTTAACTTTTCTTGTACTAGTGCTGCATTTTTTAGACAATTTTTTGGGTTTTGATTTACTTGCATTTGTTGTTTATGATGCTTCATGTGGCCATAATTTATCCTGGGAATCTTGGCACTTCTATCCATATCTTATATCAGTTACTTTTTGTCAGGTGAATACAGTGAAAAATGATACATTGAAGCTTTTTGACAGCATTGAGAAATATGGTATGTGTATATTTGCTTTTAACTTCGTTGAAATTAAAATTCCAAATAATAATTTTAAAGTCTTTATTTTGTGGGTATTTTCGACAGCATTGAGAAATATGGTATGTGTACCTTTGCTCTTAGTTCTTTCATTTCTAATAATTTCTTTTGAATTCGTCCATCTTATGCTCTCCTTTGTGCCATTGCCTTTTATTCTCCCTGTGGATCAGAAAAGAAAGGTCCACAATAAGTAATATCTCACCCTATATACATACAAAGCTAACAAATTTTGTAATTTTTTTTTAATATCAGTCCTAAAATATACCTGATTCAACTAATTAATAGTGAAATAATTTTATTAAAAAATACTATGTATTATTATTATTATATGAGAAATATATATATATATTATTACATAAACCCGCTCATTATATCTTTTTTAATTTTTTAGAACAATGATTAATAAGATCCTAATATCTATATATATCTAATAGTTTGAATAGAGTGGTAGCATATAGGAAAGGAATATTGTTTAATGTATGGGGGAAGGGTAGTAAAGGAGAGCTCACATTTGATTAGATGATCAAAGTGATTGAGGTTTATGGGGAGGTGTGGTGCAGGTAGAGTGACAATAGATTATTAAATATTCAATCACACACTTTTCACTCTTGTTCAGAGTCTTAGTTTTAATTAAAGAGTTGCGAGTCCCAAGCCAAAGTTGGTTTTGTTTTATTTGTTTGATTCCACATTCTCTTCAAAGATGGCTCATATGTCATCTATGGGTCTATTCCACACTCTTCAAATTTTGAGATTTATATTATTATTTTTATTTTTTGTCTGAAAACTGTGTTTTTATTTTAAGAATTATTTATATCAGAAATTTATTTTTTGAAATTTTATTCAACTAGTAATTACATTGTGTAACAAAGACAATAATTTATTAACAAATTTAATGATTATATACCGTTAGCATAAAATTTATACACGGTCTATTAAAAAAATATTTTGATTATAATTTTAATTTTTTTTAAATATATAATTTAAAATATAACATATTTGTTACATATAATCATTTATAGAGTTTGATTATAGTGGCCTCTGCACCCGACTATAAGATTTTCGTTTTGAAATAAAGTATTCCCAATGTAGTATAAAATCTAGATCAATCCATTAATTTATTCATGAAAATCTATGGCTTAAGTTAATGTACCTTGAATACATTAATTAGATATCCATTTGTAAGAAATCTGCTTTTTAATCTTGCACGCACTTTTTGATTCTATAAACAATATATATGATGTTTCTATTCCAATCTTGGACGCAATATTATAATCTCCCTTGGCCATTATTTAATTCACAAAATCGAATGTGGCCTAGTTCCAGACCTACGATCTGATAGGGCTGTTACATATAATATTCAATGGAGACCCTTGGAGTAAAAAATAAGAGCATGAGTACTTTGTTTGTTTGTTCTGAGTTTTTATTTGGGGGGTAAATCTCAATGCTCACAGTGCCCATTGCTCCTTTAAATACTGCTTGACTTTTTGTAGTACCACCATTATTTTATGTATGTATAGTACACTTAATTAATCACATTATCACTAGTTCATCTGTGTAAGTTAAGAGTGTAATTACTACAAAAGCAATAGTACCTTCTGTTAAATGTTAAGGGGAGTTGATAAATAAAAAAGTTTAGAAACTAAAAAAATCCTAAAAAAATAACATTCGATCTCAATATAAATTTTTTTGTTCTTGGCATATTTTTTTTGTCTTTCACTATTGTTTTTTTCAACTATGTATCATTGATAAGAAATTAGATCTATCTTATCTGCATCTGCATAAAGCAGAAAGGCATTACTTTAGTTTGCCTTTGGCGGATAATGTTTGCTACTCTCTTTGTTCTGGTTCCTACAAACATAACCTTATTGATATAGTTGTCCATCCTAGCTTACATTCTAGTTGCTATTTAGAATCATATAAATTACTTTAATTTTGATGAAAGGATATGTTAGTGAAAAGAAAGTAAAGAAGTTACATCTGGGAGGAAAATAAGGAATTCTACATAGCTGAAGCTTAATAGAATATGTAATTATAAGTCAAGCTGAGAGCTATAGATTTGGCTTAGACACTGCTTTTTTTTTTTGCACTTTTTTGTGTTTGGGATCGCCATATTTTCTGTGTCTCACATTCTAGAAGTTCTTGCTCAAACCTCTAGCTAGTTACAATCTGAATCCTATATAGTCAGTCACCTTATACTGATTTTATTTTTCTTAAAAGTCTAAGACTTTTGTTAAACTGTTTGTGTTGCAAATGTTTTGCAGGTTGTGGTGTATTGAGGAGTAATAAGGGAAAAACCAACTATTCTTGATGTGTGAATTTAAAAACTTATAGATTGGATATCTTGGTACCACAGGGTCAAGATATGTGAATGTGTGATGTATGTCTATTCTTGATGCCTGAGACTATGTGACATAACATCTAAACAATGATATATATGAAAACATAAAAAAGGAAGCAAGTGCATACCTGAGACTATGCTTGATGTCTGGTTAGATGATAAATTTAAAAAGTAAGGTTAAAATTGTGGTTGAGAATTCTGTGCTAAAATGGCCTAAACAAGAACGTATGTAACAAGAAGAGGGAGGGAGTATCGATGACTGGCTGGTATTTTTCATATACTCTTACTAGGTTCACAATTATTTTTCAATTCTCATGGTATTTTTCTTTTTTTTTTTCATTTTTTTTCTTTGTGATGCTCTTTTCTAAATTGTTAAAGCATGTATCTTCATTATTAATTCTATGTAAGGTAAATTATCTTTAATTTGTTACATAACAGATTACATGAAGCCTGATACAGAGACATACAATTGGGTTATTCAAGCTTATACTAGAGTTAAATCTTATGACAGGTTAGATCTTACTCTGACCAACTAACTGTCTTCTATACCTAGACTATGTTCTCTATTTATAACAACCTAACTAATTAACTACTCTAACGTCTTATAAGATCTACTCTTCAATGGCTTGTCCTTATTTTTTCTGTTGTAAACCTTCCTAATTGGTGGTTGGGAGCTACATTAATTTGCCCACAATGATTGGGCTTTAACCTTTGTTGTATGATATTAAGCTCATGCACATGAGAAGAAATGAATTCTGGCTGTTGGCATCGTAGTTACATCTTGTGTTTTGCTTGCAGCAGGTTGTATAACAATGTTAACTTCTTTTGAGAAGATACAAAGTCATATGATTTTAATTTTTTTTTTTGAATTTACCACTTGATCATTGACTAGGAAAACTTAATACAGAATCTACAGTCAATTCATAAGGTAATAATTTTCTTTTTATTATGAATCAGTTAAAAGTAGGTGCAACCTAGCATTTTATTTTGATTGATGGGACATGGAGCAATTCAGCAGCAATGTTTAGGTGCCTTCAGGTTGCTTCTGGGTGGGGCAATTTTGATTGATGGGACATGGAGCAACCTAACATTTTCTTTTTTTTCTTATTTTGTATATTTTCATAATATGATTCTAGTTGAAAAATACAAAATTAATCTGCTGCTTGACTGTTAGGGTGCTAAGGCTGGATAAAATATTTTAGTGTGGAGTGGACTTTGATGAGGTGCTTGCAATCAACACACACACCAACCAATTGTGTGTGTGTGTGTGTTGTTGTACTCTTTGTCTTTGAACATGCCCTAGTTCTTATGCTTTTGAAATATGCAAGCAAAGCCTGATTCTTAATGATTTTTTTATTCTTTTTGAAGCTATCCATTACCTATTTGGAATAGTATAATTAACAACAGTTATAAAATGTATTTCTTTCAGAGTATCTGGTGTTACTTTTAAGTCATTAAATATGTATATTCATATTAATATTTTCATTCTTAATATACATATTGTTATTGCCATTCAGGAACAAAAAATATTTAAATAATAATAATAATTCAACATCGGTTACTAGACCAACCGATGTAGGATTACTTTATATTCAACATCGGTTATACGTAAAACCGATGTAGAATGATTATAAATGGGGTGACATTCTACATCGGTTGTGGCTACAAATGATGTAGAATTTTGGCCATTTTACATCAGTTATTAAAACAACCGATGTAGAATGCTTGTAGAAATATGGCATTCAACAACGGGTTTAGAAACATACCCATCTTAGAATGTGCTTAATTTTACATCGGTTCGGGGGCACAACCGATGTAGAATGATCAGCATTCTAAGACGGTTCTTCAACCGATGTAGAAAGACAACGCAGTTTCAACATCGCCGACTACAATGACGCGTGACAACCGATGTAGAAGGGTGCTTTTAACCGATGTAGAAAGCTAATTTTGTAGTAGTGTACCTTCAAGGTGATTTTTCATAATTTGTATTTTGTCCTTATTTAAAATTCAGTTTTGAAAAGTTTAAACCAAATTTAGATGTTCAAAACCAATTCACTTAATCAAAATCAACTTGTTTGTGACCAAGTAGTTTAGGGTTGGGTTTCATAAAAAAGTAACATGAATCCAACCTACCTTCTCAAGGAGGAAGCTACAGGGTACAAATTCAATAAAAGGGACAACATTTTTTTTTGTGTGTGTGTGCGTATGCGAAGGGTAAAAAAAGTTGGCCAAATCTATGTTATCTTTTTTAGTTTTAAGTAAAGGTTTCATAGATAAAAAATTGAAGGTAAAGAAATTTTGAATTCCATCAGAACTAATTTTTTATTTGGTATAGATAAAAGATCTTCCTATACTATGTACTATTTAATTTTGGATGATAAGTCGATTTGGTAGTAGGTTTCATAAATTAGAAATTGAAGTAAAGGTTTTAAGAGTGATTTGATCAAGGCTTAGCCCACCAAATGTCAAAAACAGTCAACCAAAGTCAAAGTAAGGAGTTGTAAGTCGACCAATTTATGACAATTTTGTAAAAAGAAACAAGTTTAGTCAAAACCTTAGAAATTAGAGTTTTGAACACCAAATTAACTAATTAATTAGTGTAGGCCTAATATAAATAATTTAAATAGACAAAGACCTAATATAATTAATGTTTCTAATTATTAATTAGTTAACTAGAATTTAGTTAACCTTAATTGTCTTAATTAAAGCTAACTAATAATAGATTACTCCCTCCGTCTCAAAACAAGCTAAACAAGTATTTTATTTTCAAGATCCTTGTGATGAAAGATGGTTAGTGGTTCTACATGGAAAAAAAATTAATGTTAATTTAGCCTAAAAAGATTAAATTTGTACTTCTGAGTTCGAGGATAGTGGGAAGCGTTTTGAAACTTTGAAAAAGGGGAACGAGAGGTCAACATTGAGTTAAGCATAGAGGTGGGTCTATGCCTTCGGTGGTGCATACAGGATATTAGGAAGGGAGGCAGATTCATGAAGGTGTACCATGATGCAATCCTACCCCGCAAGAGCATTGGATAGAAAACTCCAAGTAGATTGGGCCAGAGATGCAAGAGAAGGCCCTAGGGTTCTTATGAGCCTTAGGGTAGATTTCGGGCCTATGGGCTAAGTACGAGCCCACTTATCTTTGTAAATATTAGATTAAGGTTTCATTATTTTTGGGCCTTGTATTTAGGGCTCCATAATGTAGGTAGGGTACCCTAGAAATATAGGATTTTTCAGCCCTTGTATTTTAGGGCACCTAGACTAGTTTTTGTATTAGGGGTAGTTTTGTAATTTCACATGCACTAAGTGGATATTTGATGTGTGTGGTTGGAAATAAATTTAATTGAATTGGTAGAAGCCCAATCCAATTAAATTTTAGAGGGGGAGGTGAGCATTTGCTTACTACACCCCATTGCCACATCATATAGTCACACTTTGTGCTTGTCCTTCATGCTTTTCATGCCTCATGACACCTAAGCACACTTAGTGGAAAATCTTGGAATTGATCTTGGATTAGTGGGCTGAACCATAACTAAAATTCACTAATCATAATTAGTGAAATTTTGGCTCCAAAGTTTGGCTCCACAAATTCAATTTCAAATTCAAGTGAAATTTGAATTTCCCTCCAATTTTGTGTGACACTTAGGCTATAAATAGAGGTCATGTGTGTGCATTTTTTTCAACTTTGATCATTTGAATATTAAACTTCAGATTTCAAAGCTCATTTAGAGCATAAAATTTTGTGCTCTTCTCTCCCTCTCCCTTCATTCATCTCCTTCTTCCTCCAAGCTCTTATCCATGGCCTCCTATGGTGGTGAGCTTCTTCTAGACTCATCTTCTCCTTGAAGTGGCGTCTCCTCTCTCTCTTCCTTCTCCATTCCGCTGCCATTTATCTTCCAAGAAGCAAAGGAATCCATTGATGAAGAAGATCCTAGGCCTACAAGCTCCAATGGAGCTTGCATCATACCATGGGTGAGTAACTTTGTGGATTTATTTTACTTTTGCATTTGTTTGAACTCACTAAGGCTTGGTGCTATGGCACTTCTCTGTATATTGCCCATCCAATTATTAATATATTTGATCTTTTTTCTAATAGCATTGAGGTGAGACACGACAATGTTCTAGGATTCAAAAAACTCATCTTTAATTGATTTAGGTGAGTTTTAACTATTAGAAATTGTAATTTAGTTTTTAAATAAAGATTGGTGATTTCACGAATCCCATGAAATTATATTTTAAAATTTCTAATAGACACGTTATCACTTAACTAACGATAGGAATCTAGAATAATTTTTTAATATATCAAGAAACTAGAGGTCATCATTAATTCATTTATTGATTTTTTTGTCTACCATTAATATTTTAAGAATATAAGTACAAAAAGTTGATTAATGTTACATTAAAAAGCTAAAATGACAATTATTTTGAATTTTTTTTCTCTTACATGACAATTATAATGGAATGGGGAGGAGTAGAATATAATGAAAGATAGAAGATTAAAGTCTCTTGCAAGATGAATAATGAAACTTTAATTAATCCTAATGAAACAAATTTGGACCCAAAAACCTAATGGGCCAATGGGGCCCGACCCAAAACTCTAAGATGTAGGGTTACAATACAAGAAATGTAAACACTCTCCCTTGGTCCTCATTCATGTGCAGCCACTTCTAGAGTTTTTGGAGAGATAAGAGAGCTTTTATCTCTTGCCTTGTGTTCTCTATCTAACTTCATGGTCATCCTACGTCAACTTCTCACCTTTAAAACTCAAATATTGTCCCTTGGACATCAAATTCAAGGAGGGAGCTCTAGCAGAAAAGGGTTTTTCATCAATCCATTTTGTTTTGCATTTTCTTGAACTCTAGAAGACTTCAAATCTCTCAAGGTATTGAGAGTTTCTATTTTCTTTAATGTCAATTTTGGTTTGGGAGGTTATCCTCCATGAGTATGGGCTCTTAGAGTCATTTCTATATTATTTGGTGTTAAAAGTTTGTGCACACATGTTGTTTTACAAATTTCAACTTTGACATACTTCACACAGTTTTTTACTTTGTTTGATTCACATAACGTTTGATGAAAATAAAATTATATTTCAAAAGTAGACTCTTCTGCTATATGAACTTTACAAATTGACCCTTCTGCTAAGTGTTGCACTTTAGAATCCGTGCATTGTTTTCATAACTGTTATTGTAGTAGAGATGCTACTCACATTTGAGAGATAACATTGCAAAATAGGCTTCATAAGCTTTAAAAGTCGGGGTCACTTATAATTTAACTCATTGATTTGATGAGAAAACTAATGGAAAAACGAGAGTGTGTAATGATTTTTGTTTTTTGTCTTGTATGAACATCCTTTAGTAAAAAGAACATTTCTCTCTATATGATTAACTTTGGATTTTGAGTCATACCTTATCCAAATCTAGACATACATGACTTTTATACTGGTAAAGTTTATAATTTTTTTCATATGATAAGTATAAGTTATGCAATAGTTTTTTAAATACTCTATAGAAGAAAAAAAATGTAAACTTAAGTTTTAATATAAATTTTTAATCAGATAAATATATTTATGTATAAATTTGGTTTGGGTTGGATTAGAGTGCATTTTAAAATGAAATCCAAAATCTGATTTTATCCAAAACAAATGGATTTATTAAATTTTAATTTGTTCAACTTTTGGTTTATTTGAATTTCAGTTTTTTGCTTGATTTATTCATAAAGTTATTTGATAAAATCAGTTTATGAACATTCCTAAGAAAACCGATAAAGTAAAGACATCAAATGTACAATTAAGTCTATTAACTAGTAAAGTACGCCTTTGTTGACAAATCTACCGTGTTAAACATTCATAGATTAATATGTATAGTACATTCTTTTGCCTATGATTCTTTATTGGACATTCTCTCCTACTTAATTTTTTCAGTTTAAGGTAAAAGTTTATTTAGAAGGAAATTTAATTTTGAGTTGCAGAAAAAATTCCTTGTTGCTTTTGGTAGGGATAAAAGATCTTCATATATTGTGCTATTTACTTTTGAATGATGAGTAGATATGGTTGCACATTATACATAAATTAGGTTAGTCTTTTTTAATGAATTTAATTACTTATATCGATACCTATATTATATTTATTAAGTTAGAAATATGTAGACACAAAATAACATAACACCATGACATAAACTTTTGCAGTTTCCAATTGAAATTCACAGAATTGGAAGGAATTATATATATATATACACACACACACACACGTCAAAGATTAATACTCTCTCTGGTCTCATATATAAGCAAAAATAATTACTTCCCATAGATTAAGAAAGTTAATTGAAACCATTTAATTTTACAAATCTCAAGTAGAAAGTAAGGTTATTCTTAAAATGTCCTCCATTCAAACCTAATACCTTGAATAAAAATGACTCCATAAAAATTGAATTACAATTAAATGAAGATTGTTTTTGGGATGACATCAATAAATAGGGGTGAAATTAGTTAGATTTTCTTAATTTGAGTCCAAGAAACAAGGGGACTTTTTTGCTTATATATGAGTATAGAGGAGTATAATCTATGAAAGATGTCCAAAATTAATAAAAGATTGTATCCTTTCATGAAAATATGTGTCTATTCATATAAAGTGTATGTATGAATAGATGCAACTCATCATAAAGAGACATGAGAAGTCACTTTTCATCGAAAGCCATGAGAAGTGACTCTTGACTAAGGGTCATGAGATGTGAGTCTTCACCAAGGTTTATGGGATGTATATCATTAAAAGGTTAAATATCTTCACTAAAAGGGATGAGATGATCTATTAATAAAACCAATCTAAATGAATAAAAACACTACAAAACAAAAAAAAAATAAAGCAGTCACCAGATTCTTTGTACACTATATTCCATCCAATATCTACATATATTGTTAGGGATGAGTCGAGCCTAATGTTTAGTGTTTTATATGCATACCTTGGAAAATTGCACTTTTCTTAATTTTGTTTTTGTTCTTTCTTGCAATATCATCACACTCAATTTGTAAGGTATTTCTTTATTTTTGAAGTGGCGTCTCCAATCACACACCTTGAAAAAGGTATGTATGTCTTCAGCACCCCAATCCCAACCAATAGGGAAGATGAGATCATTGCTAAAGCCCGTTAGAAAACAAGTATGATGGTTATATTTGAATGGGACACATCTTAAAAGGTACGTGTGTGACACTTTTTTTAAACTACATGATGGGAACAAATGAGAAATTTCTTGTCAATTATTTTTATAATTATCGGATGATTGATAGTAGGCCTTTTATGAAACAAGTGCATAAAATTGAATATATGCTTAATATCTATGAACAAACACAATATGGATGTAGATGAAAGTTAATGATTCTATCTTGAATCATTGACAAAGTTCCTTCCGTATGGAATGACTTTAAAAAGTTTGAAACATCTAAAAGATCAATCAGATTTCTCTTGAACAACTGAGGTAATAAAATGATACCAAAGGTACATATGTTCAACAAATGGTGTGAGTAATGGAGGAAGGTACATTGAACAAGTTCTCTAAGAGTAGGAAGTGGGATTTTGTTATTCCTGTTGTTTCACATGCAGCCATAGTAAAATTGCATTTACGACTTCATTAAATGTTGGATTGAGTTGGAATTTTGTGAGCCAATTTAGGATACATAATTCTTAAATCTAAATCTTTGGTTTGTTCATCTTCTTGATTCTCTATTTGTATGTTTGTTGTTGTTTAAGTTGTTTAACCAATACTCACTTTTATCTAAAACCATGTGATTTTCAGAATCATGGGATTTGGTTGTTTTGTTAAAAAATGTGAGATATATTTTGTTCATTAAGCTGTATGATTAATTGATGAACATGATTTGTGCACTAACTTGAGTATGTTTAATCTTAAACCATTTGGTTCAGATATATTTTAAAAATGGTGGGTGATTATGTGAAATTTTCAAAATTATTTAAAGATTGTATCCTTTCATGAGATTTTGTGTCCACTCATATGAAGTGAAAGTATGAATAGATGTGCAACAAACATGAGATGTGACTCTTCACCAAGAGTCATGACATATGACTCTTCACCAAGGACCTTGAATGCAGAAAATCACCAGATTCTTTGTAACCGTGCCCTTTCCTTTCTTCCCTTATGCACATAGAGAAATAAGGAAACTATCATCGCTCGTTGTTTTCTTTGGTATTCCTTAACTTTTGTGGAGTCATCACCTCCAATTTCAACTAACATAATAGATAAATTTTGCTCGTGCAATGATAGTTCGAATTTTTGAACATTCATGTCATTTAGTTATGCTAGTATCAGAAATAAGTAAAACATATTAACAAATGGTAAAGATTTGGTTTATAAGCTAATAATTTGTTCAACAATGATAAAATTTTGTTATATTTAATTTCTGAGTCAATGTATATAGTCTATTGATTCTCTTTTCAAGATCCAATACTCCTCCAATAAACTGCCTTGATTCATTTATCTTATTTCCATCTTTATAATCTTCCTCCAAAGCCTCCATCTGTGGTTCAATGGTGTCTTGGGAAGGATTTCCAAATAAAATAGTTTTCAAAGGAGAAAATTCAGGTGGAAACACTAGCATCATTGCATAGACTGCTCTGTCACTGAGTAATATTCTTTGCAAAATCACGATGATGATACTGTATTGACTGCTTCCACCATCCTGCATAACGTGTGGTGACATCTTCCTCAAAAAAGTCAAGCAGGAAAATAGAAATTCCCGTTAGATATGGGTATGTAGTAATTTTTCCATGCAATGCCTTTGGTTCCATAGAATGTAGCCACACAATCTAAAACTTCTTGATGCATTCTAAATTGCATAGCCACTCTTTATGTGATAGGTACTTTTGTGTAATACATTTGTGTGACAACTAGTATTGAAACTCTCTCATGCATATAGCAAAAAAAAACTATTTTTATTTATCCAACATATTGAACATAAGGGTGCTAAGGAAAGTAGTCCCTAACTGAATCCAGGGCAAATCTCCTACCCTCAATTTTCAAGGGATTAAGCTTGTGCCACCTACATAGAATAGGTTTTTCATGGTTGATCAACCTAGGTTGTGGTTGCAAATTTGAGAATCTCTCCCATACCCAAATATGAACCAAGTAGTAAAAGGGTGACCAAAGAGTTACCTCTTATCATCAGCCAAACTAACTATTGTTTTCTTCAATAGACCAAAATGATTTTATATGTTGGCTTAAAATATTGGTCGCAAAGCTGATTATCTACATCAAGGAAAACAAACTTGCTTACCAAGCCATTGGGAGAGAAATCAATCTCTGCCAACCAAGTTGCAAGGAATGTTTCATGCTCCATTTCATTCCCACTATCGACGAATATCCACCCTTGCTAATGTATAAACCCCATCCTTTTTATTCCTTGTAATTTGTTTTCCTATTGTATGTATCTATTTCTTCTCCACTTTTATCGTTTCCTAGCTTTGAAATGGGGTGAAGACGGGATCATGAACTATTGGAAAATTCTCCAACACCATCACATCCTCCAAGGTGTTTTTTTTCTCAACTTAGGGTAACAAAAAGGTATTTGTCTCAGGACACCACTTCTCAACAACCCCAAAACACATGTTTTCATTTTTTACTATGAAGCACTTGGGTTGAAAACATGTGTTTTGGGTTGTTGAGAACTTGTGTCCTTAGACAAATACCTTTTTATGTTCCTAGGGTGAGAAAAATGTCACCTTGGAGGATGTGATGGTGTTGGAGGGTTTTGCAACTGTTGGTAATCCTGTCTTGACCCCATTTCAAAGCTAGGAAATGATGAAGGTGAAGAAGAAATTGATACATAGAACAGGACAACAACAACCTCCAAGGATTAAAAAGAGTGGGGTTTATATAAACATTAGCATGGATGGATTTTTGTCAATAGTGGGAGTGAAATTGAGCATGAAACATCCCTTGCTTGATATATTGTGATGTTGTTATTTTGTTACGAATAGAGAAAGACTCCACTCTTGTTAATCACATTAAGGCGTTCGAGAGGAAATCCTTGAGTAGGCATGATCCTTGTACTTACATATGAAAGTAAACTTAATAAGTCAAGTACTTGTGCTCCTTGAGGATATGGTTAGTTACCACCTAAGTGTGAAATTGAGAATCTTATGAGTGTGGTACCCATAAAAAATTGTAATCCTAGTTCCTAAGAGATGACTGGTAAAGAGTTGTTTAAGAATATAGAGTAGTTGGAAAAGTTGTGAAGAATAGTTAAGAGGTTTGATGTGAAACCTTAAGAAAAGAGTAAGGTAG
Organism: Glycine max; assembly: GCF_000004515.6. Lineage (NCBI taxonomy): Eukaryota > Viridiplantae > Streptophyta > Magnoliopsida > Fabales > Fabaceae > Glycine > Glycine max. The sequence continues at coordinate 37,003,087 of NC_038254.2, read as the reverse complement.
TTAGTAAAGCATAGAAGGATTCAAGAGTGAGTGTTCTTGGGTAAGGTTGGTGACCTAAAAGATTATTGATGATAGTTGTATGATTAGCAAGATAAATATTAGTTCTTTTTACCTTAATATGGAAAACGTTTATGGATGCTTTAAGAAATACCTTAGTACCTATTGTGACCTCTATGTGTACCTGGTCATGTCATAATATGATTGATGTCCATGTGTGTTCGTAGAATGCGTGATAGGATCTCCCACCCTGAGTTAGCTCTTGTTGTGGTTTTGATGATTAATGTTTAGTATGTTTCCAGTTAAGTTGAATTATGATGTGTATTATAAGGTTGTTATAGACCCTTGGGCATCATGTTTCGAGCTAAGAGTTTTGTTATGCATTTCAGTTAGATGAAGATGACCCTTAGAGTATGCTACGTCTAGGAGGAAGATAACTACAAATCCTTTTTGGGCAGAAGTTGTTTTGAGATGAGAGGAAACCTAAGATTAAGATGAAATGCTCTTAACTAGTAGTCAAACCAAAAGGTTATTTTAGGACTCATTGGATTAACCTTAATGCTTGTTAAAGATGACTCGAGTAAGTTTAAGCTTTCTGGTGAAATTTATATAGGGATCAAAACTTAAGTTTGAACAATTTTATAGAAGTGAGAAGTGATTTGTTTTGCTCATTCAGTTAGTATCACGAGGACATCTTAGAGTTGGACCGTTACGATTTCTTGAAGCAAGACTTATGAGTCAAGTATACGAAAGTGAGAAAGATCATGTTGAAGGAAGAGGCTTAGACTCAAGGGTAGGCAAATCATGTATTCTCGATAGTCATTGTGAACTAGAATTGATGATGCTTGAAAGTCTCGACATTTTTTTTCTTCCTTCTTTTCTTGAACCGTTCCATGTTAAAAAAAAAGGGCCGATCATGTGTTTAGTCGCGTGTTCTTGTGTATATTTGTTTGTTTCAAATTGTTATTCGTGTTTCCTATGATATTACCCTAATCCAAATAGTATGTCTTTCACATTCTATTATAGTTGAGATGTCACTCTCATGAGAAGACTTACTTATGAAATACTATCATTGAGTAAACGAGGATCACCGGATTTAGTTGTTAAGTGCAGAGGAGTCTTGTGATCGGAGTAACGGAAAAAGAGTTTCAACTAGATACACAACTTGATATTGAGAATCATATGCGAGATATCTTTTTCTCGATCTTTCGGCAAGTTTCGGGGACGAAACTTCTTTTCAGAGGGGTGAAATTGTAACATCCCATTTTTTTCATAAATAAATTTAAAAAGTTTTTTAGTAAAAATAATAAAAATAAATAAATAGAGTAGTAAATAATAGGTTGTAAATGCCTCTAGCTATAAATAGCAACATGCTAGGTTTTTCAGACTGACTCCTCAGCTTCCTCTGCTTCTCATTTTCGTTTTCCCCCTTCTCCTCTCAAAACTCTTTCTTTTTCCCGCAGCCCACAAAACCTGTCTCAGAAAAACAATGATCTCAGACTCATTCACCGTTGGATCATTGTGCAGTTTGAGTACCACGTTCACAAACCAATGTCAAGCAATTTCACCGTTGGGAATTGCAAAATAATATCTGAGCTTAGAGGAAAACCCTTTGCATTGTAGCCTTTTATTTTCCCGCAGAAACCCAAAACTGTCTCGGTAAAACTACGATCCCGGTTTTTTTAACCGTTGAATTTTCATGAAATTTGGATATGTTATTCGAAATTCAATTTCGCACACTGTCACTGTTGGGATTTGCGAGATAATGTTCTTGGAGGGAGAAAAAGGAATCGCATGAAGACAATACAAGTGGAGGTTTCAATCTCTTCTCCGTCTCTCTAACGTTCGAGAATTCTATCGGAGTAGTCGAAGGAAAACCTTGAGGAATCTCAGGGAACCGCTAGAGATGCCGCTATCATTGTCGGAAGACACATGAGTCCGCTCAGAGGTAAGGGATAAGTTATTCACAATTGGGGATTAGTGAGAACATGTGTAGGGATCCTTAGAGATATCAATTGGAATAAGTTTTGGGGTATTTTTGCAATTTTCATTTTATCCTTATAATTATTACAGTGAATTATATATGTTTGACAAACCAATTGTTGTGAAATTGATATGTTATTGTGTTGAGCGTGAACCCTATAAATCGAGCATTTTTCTAATTAATATGAATTGATGAAATAAAGGAAAAAATTATATATAATTAAAAAAATTAATATCATAATTGAAATTAACCAAAGTGTTCATATAATTATTTAGAATTTGTGCATTGAAAGCTTACTTTGATATTTGTGATTCAATATGATGTATGCTAGCTTATATATATAGAGGTAGTTATTTATATTAATAATTTATGTAAATAATATTGTAGAGTGTTATAGTATGATTCCAAAAATTATTAAGTGTTGGAGTTTGAGAATATTATAGTTAAATTTCATGAACATGTGTATGTTGTACCTTATGAATATCATTGGGAATGTTATGAGATGGTTGATGTGATGTTATGAGATGTTAAAGTGTGGACATGATATTCAATTGTGAATAAGTGGATGTGTTAACACTTTATGTTACATTAATTATATCGTGAGCTATGAATTATACAATAACCCGACCAATGTTTACGCGCAGTGTTAAAGAGAAAGTGTAGGTTCCTAGTTAGGAACCAATGTTAAATTGTAGCGCAATTGTGTTAAACATGTTTGAAACATGAGTGCGAGGTTGTGGTATTGTATAATTCATGAGCAGTGCTTATAAATGAAATATGTGATGAATTGTGGATTAATATGTTGCCTTGAGATTATAATATTGTTATTGAGATTGAGTAAAAGTGTAAAGTAGAACAAGTGTTGAATTGTGAGATACATGAAAACATGTGATTGTGGATTGTGACATTATGAGATGTGAAATTGTGAATGAGATTTGGTTGTGAATAAGTGTGTGATTAACTCTTGATGTGACATTATTTGTGTTATAAGCTGTGAATTGTACAATAACCCGACCAGTGTTATCTTGAGAAAAGTGTAAATGCACAGTGTTAAAGAGAAACTGTAGGTTTCCCTATTTAGGAACCAGGGTTAAAGAGAAAGTGTAGGTTCCTATTTAGGAACCAGTGTTAAATTGTAGCGCAATATGTTGTACGTGTTTAAGACACGAGTGTGAGGTCGTGGGTATTGTATAATTCACTAGCACTGTCTGTGTGCTAAAATGATTTTAGGGGTTGGACCTGAATCAGGAGGGAGAGGCCCTGACAGACTCTTCAGAGTGTAGGCCTTGGGGGTCACCGGGTTTGAGTGCTCCTTTAAGCCTATGCTGATCCCATATGGTTGGAGCATTCTCGCAAAACATCGTGACCCTGACTGGTCTCCCTATGATCTTACTTAGTGAGAGTGACCTGGCAAACCCATTGTGTGGTGTGTCTTGTTATGTACTCCTAAGCGCCCCAGGGTGGTTTTTCACTGACATGGTACCACATTGCATATAGGCTTGAGTCTTAGCATAACTGTCTCATGCGCTTGCTAATTGTTGATTATGAAATTGAGGTGTTATTATGTCTTGATCAGAGCGTGTGATTCTTGTGTAATGAGATTGATGATTGAAAAGTGTGATTGATGGATGAAAAGTGAACTTTGGATGACAAAGTGGTGGAATTACGTGAATTACGTGTAAGTAAGTTTTATTTGGTTTATATGACATGTATATCTAGTTGTCTTATTTCTCTATTAGTTAGGAATGTGATAACTCACTCCCGGTTTGTTGTGTGTGTTTGGATCCTGTGATGATCTTGAACTCTGTGTTCGGGGGAGCAGATAACTAGGTGAACTGCTTTAAGGGATATTGTGCTGAATGACGTCAAGACACAACGCTCTGACAGGATGTGACATTGGGGTATAGGGTTTTATAATAATTGTATGAAGTCTCAGACGGCCTTGTTTGAGCCGATGACTTTATTATTTATTTGGACAAGTTTGAATATGATGTAGAAGAAAGTGATTGTGAACCTTTTATCCCTTTGAAAGGCTTGTATTTAAAAATGTTTAAAAAAGGATACTTTTAATTAATATTTAAATTTTTATTCCTTTGTTAGTATATATGTGAGGGGTTGAGGGTGTTACCTTCCACCTGATAGTTCATCACATCAAGTAGACAAAATATATCATAAGATATAAGTCTCAAAGTTCATAAATGGAGAGAGCTACACGGTCAAAATAAGCAAACTAACCATGAATGCAGAAACAAATATTGAAATAAATAATACCACTATTATGTGTAGTGGAGCTTTCCAATTTTTGTACCTAACACTCGATTTTCTAGTTAACCAAGGCCAAAAAGACCACCTAAATGAGACTTGTCAACCACTTGAGAGCCTGTAGCAGATGCAATACTGTAATTAATGAAGCTTCATTGTAAGAACTGTGGAAAGCACCTGTAGCAGATGACGAGAGTGATGAGCAAAATGATGGCAACAGCGACGAAGTCTATTTCGCTGAAGCCTTTGGGAAGAGACGGCACCGCGAGGCGCCATTTGGTGGAGGAGATTCTAATTGTGGTGCCTAGGTACGCCGTCAAGCCTCTGGCAACGGTAACATTGGAAAGCACAAACCAAGAGAGAGCATCAATGAGTTCTTGACAAGTGTTAAACAGTATGACCTGGCAAAAGCTGAGGCTCTGAACATATTAAACATTGGGCCAGCTGCTGATTTTGAACTATACCCAATAAGTATCAATATTTTGATTTTCCAATTTATGTTACACCTAAGCATTTAGTTAGAAGTTTTTAGCTTTGCAATTTTTTAGCTATGACCACATTGTCAACAAATTATTTAAATAAATGCATACGATCTGTATGTCTATCAAATTGATATAATGTATCAAATTTTAAAATTCAAATTTAAATTGAGATAGACTAAATTTAAACAATAGGGAGAAATAAAAAACTTAAAAATAAATTATTGTGACATACAGGAGAAGTTATGTAGCTTATCATGAAAGAGAGTGAGTAGTTCCTAATATTCTCTTGTTCAAGAGTGAATACTTTTATAAGGGTGAATTTATGCATCAAAATATAACATGCTTGTCCCGAGTAAAATTTTAAAGTGAAGCTTCATCATCTTTGAATTCCAACATTGAAACGGTTGGGCTAGCCCATGCATTCTAGCTTTAATTGATGTACATGTGTGATGTTATAAAGTTGGAAAGCCTACACTACCCCTCTAAATCTACCCCAAAGTAACTTTTTAATAAAAATATTTATTTTTTATTTTAATATTATTTGTTAATTAATTGTATTACAAATAGTTGGATTGTTTCATTGAACTTGATTTACATCATGGAGGAGGATAAAAACAATGCATATATAAATTTAACCTACACTTCTTTTTAAGTTGTCAATTAATTAAAAATCCCTTTTTAAAATATTTATTATTTCCTATTAAAAATATCTATTATTAAAATAAAAAAATTAATATTTATCATAATTTATGATTTAATAATAATAATAAAATACACTCCCAATATATATACATATTATTTTCTATTACTTTTTTAATGCAAAGCTATATAAAAATGCATAGATATTGTATTAGTTGGTACTTAGTATTTATATTGCTGTCTCACTTGACCAAATTTTATATATTGTTCACCAAACAAGTAAAGTAAATTATATCTTCCCCCGCTATTGTTGGTTTGTATTCAATGTTCTGTTTGTTCCAACATATCACAAGTAAATTATATTGCTTAAAGGTTCTTGTGGCAAGTCACTTACTTCTTTCCCTCGAGGTGAGTTTCTTTTTGTTCCAGCATATCACAATCCTCGGCATTTTGGCAACTATTTGTTCCAAGTGATCCCAGATTGGATCATTTCCTCCCTCCCCTTCAAGATGATGATAATTCATAATATGAGGATTTTTACATTGGCGTTGTCTATGTTTTGTTTCTTTTTGTTCCCCATGATTGTAAGTATTTCCTCACTATTGACATTGTTATTCTGTAAATTGTACAGGATGTTTCTACTCTACAGCAGTTGGAGGATTGAGATGCTATGAGAATCGAAAGAATAAGATTATTGCAGTACCTGCCGAGGAAGAGGAAATTTGGGGTGCATTCTTCAAGGTAACGAGATGACATGAGTTTAAATATAATTATCGGTGCTGGTCTCAGTTCTCTTTGCAGAATATTCTTTTCATCTGTTTAGAACAGAGAATTAGTGATCAGTCCCAACAGTAATATAAGGTTAATGTCAGTTGAGACTGCATTAGGTACAAAGGGAAAATGTGAGGTCAGAGACAATAGAATAGGAGTTCATAAAAAGCCCACACATACAGCGAAAATTTCACTAAACAGAAAGTGTAGTGTCCAAAATGAATGGGTTAGACTAATTTAAACTTAAATCTTCATATCACTTTTGAAGGTAATCTTGGAGCTTAAGAAGTTAGAGTTGAACATGCATTATGTAACTAGGATTGCCAGTTGCAACTAAATTTCACCGAGGTAATAACATTGTAAGTTCCTAAGAGCAAAATTATAATCTAAGCAAGTTCGGTTAGGCTCTCAAGTGGTTGGCAAGTCTCGTTTAGGTGGTCTTTTTGGCCTTGGTTAACAAGAAAAACGAGTGTTAGGTACAAAAATTGGAAAGCTCCACTACACATAATAGTGGTATTATTTATTTCAATATTTGATTCTGCATTCATGGTTAGTTTGCTTATTTTGACCGTGTGGTTTTCTCCATTTATGAACTTTGAGACTTATATCTTATGATATATTTTGTCTATTTGATGTGATGAACTATCAGGTGGAAGGGTCAGCAGTCCTTGCAGGCACAGAGTAAAAGATCCATTTTCAAATAGAGTATCGTGTGATGCATTAATGGAGTAATGTGTTTATGTGCTTGTGACGGTAAGGCTTGCATGCGAGGCAATGTAAATACCTTTAATGATAACTATGAAAGAGTGTGACTGGTAGTATTGTTTATTATGGTGTTCATTAGCTAGGATTTTCTCTGTTTCTCTTGTACAATTGCGCTTTCTAATGTAATAAAAGATATGCTTCTGGCTTGAGATTCTCTAATATTGATTCTATGCAAAGTGTGTCCGTATATGATGATTGGTAAGCTTCCAGCTAGTAATAATTTAAGGGAAAATAGTACTTGGACACTCATGTTATAGCAAGGCAAGGTTGAGGAGGGCAGATTGCAATGCCAAGGTGCATCCCTAGTTACCAAACAGGTTATAGCCTTTCTAGTTAGGCTCTCAAATTGGCACCCTAGAATTGTGTTCTTATTAGAGGTGTTCATGTTAAACATATTTACCTACAGTTGAAGATGATAGGTACATATTAAAGACATTTACCTACAGTTAGAAGATGTAAGTAGAAGTTAATGACTTTTACCTACACGCTATACATAGTAGGTAAAACCTATAGTGACAGACAATTAGTCGTCATTATACGCCTCCTCAAAGTTGACGGAAGAAACGTCCGTAGGACAAAGTCTATCATACATTTACCTACGAATTTTTTTATTTATAGTGACAGTTTTTGTTCGTAGGTATGAGTCATTTTTCTTGTAGTATTGCAAAATAACAAATAACAAATGTGAAACCAAGGCATTAATGTACCCAAGGCATTAAAAATTACAAGATCATGTCATATTTTCTTTTTAGGCTGAACATTCATACATGTAATTTTTCTAGTATAAGAAATAAGTAAAACATATTAACAAATGCTAAAGATTTTGTTTATAAGAATAATTTGTTCAATAGTGACCAAATTTTGCTATCTTTATAATTTCTTAGTCACTGTCTCCAGTCTATTGATTCTCTATTCAAGATCCATTAACCCCTCAATAAATTGCCTTGATTCATTTTTCCCATTTCCATCTCCATAGTCTTCCTCCAAAGCCTCCATCTCATGGGTCAACAGTGTCTTGAGAAGGATTTCCAAATTGAACAGTTTTCAAAGGAGAAAATTAAGGTGAAACATCAGCATCATTACCATTTGTATTTGCTTTTCATACATGAGGTCCATGATGACAGAGTAGCTTTAGACTACTTTTTTGCCAAGTAATATTGGTTGCAACTTTTTAAAGTAATTTTGGGTATGCAGTAATTTTTCAATGCAATAGCTTTGGTGCTAGAGAATGCAATCACACAATCTGAAACTTCTTGATTCCAAATTGCGTAGGCACTCTCTATGTGGTAGGTACTTTTGTATATTACATTATTGCAAACAAGCATCGAAATACTCATGCATATAACAACCAAAACAATTTTCATTTATCCAAATTACTCTCACATGGTAACCAAGTTTCCTTTTTTGGATTAAAAGACCTAAACTTACCAACAAATTGAACATGATAAAGGGTGCCAAGGAAAATTGCCCCTAGTAGAGTCCAGGGAGAATCTCACACCGTCAATTTTCAATTGATTAAGCTTGTTCCACCTAAATAGCATAGGTTCTTCATTGGTAATCAGCCTAGGCTATGGTTGCTAATTTGTTAATCTCTCCTACACCCAAGTTTGGACCAAGTAGTAAAAGGGTGACCAAAGAGTTAACTACAATTCCAATTCTTCATTACCAGTCAAACAAACTATTGTTTTCTTCGATAGACCAAAATCATTTTATATGTTGGATAAAACTGTTGGTCACAAAGCTGATTCTTTCCAGCAAGATGAACAACAATAAGGAAAACAAACTTTCTCACCAAGCCACTAGGAGAGAAGCCAATCATTGTCAAGCAAGTTGCAAGGGATGTTTCATGCTCAATTTCACTCCTACTATTGACAAAAATCAATCCATGCTAATGTTTATATAAACCCCACTCTTTTCACTCCTTGGAGATTGTTGTTGTCCTGTTCTATGTATCAATTTCTTCTCCACCTTCATCATTTTCTAGCTTTGAAATGGGGTCAAGACAGGATCACCAACAGTTGCAAAACCCTCCAACACCATCACATCCTCCAAGGTGACATTTTTCTCACCCAAGGAACACAAAAAGGTATTTCTCTATGGACACAAGTTCTCAACAACCCAAAACACATGTTTTCAACCCAAGTGCTTCATAGTAAAAAATGAAAACATGTGTTTTGGGGTTGTTGAGAAGTGGTGTCCTGAGACAAATACCTTTTTGTTACCTTAAGGTGAGAAAAAAAATACCTTGGAGGATGTGATGGTGTTGGAGAATTTTCCAATAGTTCATGATCCCGTCTTCACCCCATTTCAAAGCTAGGAAACGATAAAAGTGGAGAAGAAATTGACACATACAATAGGAAAACAAGCTACAATGAATAAAAAGGATGGGGTTTATACATTAGCAAGGGTGGATATTCGTCGATAGTGGGAATGAAATGGAGCATGAAACATTCCTTGCAACTTGGTTGGCAGAGATTGATTTCTCTCCCAATGGCTTGGTGAGCAAGTTTGTTTTCCTTGATGTAGATAATCAGCTTTGCGACCAATATTTTAAGCCAACATATATATAAAATGATTTAGGTCTGTTGAAGAAAGCAATAGTTTGTTTGGCTGATGATAAGAGGTAACTCTTTGGTCACCCTTTTACTACTTGGTTCATATTTGGGTATGGGAGAGATTCTCAAATTTGCAACCACAGCCTAGGTTGATCAACCATGAAAAACCTATGCTAAGTAGGAGGCACCAGCTTAATCCCTTGAAGATTGAAGAAAGGAGATTTGCCCTAGATTCAGCTAGGGACTACTTTCTTTGGCACCCTTATGTTCAATATGTTGGATAAATAAAAATAGTTTTTTTTTGCTATATGCATGAGAGTTTCAGTGCTAGTTGTCCCACAAATGTATTACACAAAAGTACCTATCATATAAAGAGTGGCTATGCAATTTAGAATGCATCAAGAAGTTTTAGATTGTGTGGCTACAATCTTTGGAACCTAACGCATTGCATGGAAAAATTACTACATACCCATATCTAACAGGAATTTCTATTTTCCTGCTTGGCTTTTTTTGAGGGAGATGTCACCACACGTTATGCAAGATGGTGGAAGCAGTCAATACTGTATCATCATTGTGATTTTGCAAAAAATATTACTCGGTGAAAGAGCAGTTTATGCAATGATGCTGGTGTTTCCACCTGAATTTTCTCCTTTCAAAACTATTTTATTTGGAAATCCTTCCCAAGACACCGTTGAACCACTGATGGAGGCTTTGGAGGAAGATTATAAAGATGGAAATGGGATAAATGAATCAAGGCAGTTTATTGGAGGAGTATTGGATCTTGAAAAGAGAATCAATTGACTAGATACATTGACTTAGAAATTAAATATAACAAAATTGTGTCGTTGTTGAACAAATTATCTGCTTATAAACCAAACCTTTACCATTTGTTAATATGTTTTACTTATTTCTGATACTAGCATAATTAAATGACATGAATATTCAAAAAATCAAACTAGAACATGATCTTGTAGGATTTAGCAATATGTTTGTTTGTGTATGAAAGATATGTATTTTTATAATATCTTTCGAAATCAACCTATGCTTCGACATGGTATGCGTGCACACATGCACAAGCAAAATTTATCTATTATGTTAGTTGAAATTGGAGGTGATGACTCCACAAAAGTTAAGGAATACCAAAGAAAACAACTAGCGATGATAGTTTCCTTATTTCTCTATGTGCATAAGGGAAGAAAGGAAAGGGCACGGTTACAAAGAATTTGGTGATTTTCTGCATTCAAGGCCCTTGGTGAAGAGTCACATGTCATGACTCTTGGTGAAGAGTCACATCTCATGTTTGTTGCGCATCTATTCATACTTTCACTTCATATGAGTGGACACAAAATCTCATGAAAGGATACAATATTTAAATAATTTTGAAAATTTTACATAAACACCCACCATTTTCAAAATATATCTGAACCAAATGGTTTTAGATTAAACATACTCAAGTTAGTGCACAAATCACGTTCATCAATTAATCATACAACTTGATGAACAAAATATATCTCACCTTTTTTAACAAAACAACCAAATCCCATGATTCTGAAAATCACATGGTTTTAGATAAAAGTGAGTATTGGTTAAACAACTTAAACAACAACAAACATACAAATAGAGAATCAAGAAGATGAAAGTATAAAAAAAAATTGTACATAGTACAAACTAAATATCTGTCACCACAAGCAACCAATAAACAAACCAAAGATTTAGATTTAAGAATTATGTATCCCGAATTGGCTCACAAAATTCCAACTCAATCCAACATTTAATGAAGTCGTAAATGCAATTTTACTATGGCTGCACGTGAAACTACAGGAATAACAAAAACCCACTTCCTACTCTTAGAGAACTTGTTCAATGTACCTTCCTCCATTACTCACACCATTTGTTGAACATATGTACCTTTGGTATCATTTTATTACCTCTGTTGTTCAAGAGAAATCTGATTGATCTTTTAGATGTTTCAAACTTTTTAAAGTTAGTCCATAAGGAAGGAACTTTGTCAATGATTCAAGATAGAATCATTAACTTTCATCTACATCCATATTGTGTTTGTTCGTAGATATTAAGCATACATTCAATTTATGCACTTGTTTCATAAAAGGCCTACTATCAATCATCCAATAATTATAAAAATAATTGACAAGAAATTTCTTATTTGTTCCCATCATGTAGTTTAAAAAAAGTGTTAAACACGTACCTTTTAAGATGTGTCCCATTCAAATATAACCATCATACTTGTTTTCTAACGGGCTTTAGCAATGATCTCATCTTACCTATTGGTTGGGATTGATGTGTCCCCTTGTTTCTTGGTCTCAAATTAAGAAAATCAAACTAATTTCACCCCTATTTATTGATGTCATTCCTAAAACAATCTTCATTTAATTGTAATTCAATTTTTATGGAGTCATTTTTATTAAGGTATCAGGTTTGAATGGAGGACATTTTAAGAATAACCTTACTTTCTACTTGAGATTAGTAAAATTAAATGATTTCAACTAACTTTCTTAATCTATGGGAAGTAATTATTTTTGCTTATATATGAGACCAGAGAGAGTATTAATCTTTGACGTATATATATATATATATATATATATATATATATACTATAATTCCTTCCAATTCTGTGAATTTCAATTGGAAACTACAAAAGTTTATGTCATGGTGTTATGTTATTTTGTGTCTACATATTTCTAACTTAATAAATATAATATAGATATCGATATAAGTAATTAAATTCATTAAAAAAGACTAACCTAATTTATGTATAATGTGCAACCATATCTACTCATCATTCAAAAGTAAATAGCACAATATACGAAGATCTTTTATCCCTACCAAAAGCAACAACAAGGAATTTTTTCTGCAACTCAAAATTAATTTTCCTTCTAAACTGATATTAACACTGTAGATTTGTCAACAAAGGCGTACTTTACTAGTTAATAGACTTAATTGTACATTTGATGTCTTTACTTTATCGGTTTTCTTAGGAATGTTCATAAACTGATTTTATGAAATAACTTTTTGAATAAATCAAGCAAAAAACTGAAAATCAAATAAACCAAAAGTTGAACAAATTAAAATTTAATAAACCCATTTGTTTTGGATAAAATCAGATTTTGGATTTCATTTTAAAATTCAATTTAATCCAACCCAAACCAAATTTATACATAAATATATATATCTGATTAAAAATTTATATTAAAACTCAAGTTTACATTTTATTTTCTTCTATAGAGTATTTATAAAACTATTGCATAACTTATACATATAATAAAAATAAAAAAATTATAAACTTTACCAGTATAAAAAGTCATGTATGTCTAGTTTAGAATAAGGTATGACTCAAAATCCAAAGTTAATCATATAGAGAGAAATGTTCATTTTACTAAAGGATGTTCATACAAGACAAAAAACAAAAATCATTACACACTCTGGTTTTTCCATTAGTTTTCTCAGCAAATCAATGAGTTAAATTATAAGTGACCCCAACTTTTAAAGCTTATGAAGCCTATTTTGCAATGTTATCTCCCAAATTTGAGTATCATCTCTACTACAATACCAGTTATGAAAACAATGCACGAATTCTAAAATGCAACACTTAGCAGAAGGGTCAATTTGTAAAGTTCATATAGCAATTCAATTCTAATCCATATATAACATATTTTATATATATTCATATTCCCCAGGAGTCTACTTTTCAAATATAATTTTATTTTCATCAAACGGTATGTGAATCAAACAAAGTAAAAAACTGTGTGAAGTATGTCAAAGCTGAAATTTGTAAAACAGCATGTGTGCACAAACTTTCAACACCAAATAATATAGAAATAACTCTAAGAGCCCATACTCATGGAGGATAACCTCCCAAACCAAAATTGACATTAAAGAAAATAGAAACTCTCATTACCTTGAGAGATTTGAAGTCTTCTAGAGTTCAAGAAAATGCAAAACAAAATGGATTGATGAAAAACCCTTGTCTGCTAGAGCTCCCTCCTTGAACTTGATGTCCAAGGGATAAGATTTGAGTTGTAAAGGTGAGAACTTGACGTAGGATGACCATGAAGTTAGAGAGAAAACACAAGGCAAGAGATAAAAGCTCTCTTATATCACCTAAAATTCTAGAAGTGGCTGCGCATGAATGAGGACCAATGGAAAGTGTTTACATTTGTTGTATTGTAACCCTACATCTTGGAGTTTTGGGCCGGGCCCCATTGGCCCTTTAGGTTTTTGGGTCCAAATTTGTTTCATTAGGATTAATTAAAGTTTGATTATTCATCTTGCAAGAGACTTTAATCTTCTATCTTTCATTATATTCTACTCCTCCCCATTTCATTATAATTGTCATGTAAGAGAAAAAAAATTCAAAATGATTGTCATTTTAGCTTTTTAATGTAACATTAATCAACTTTTTTTTACTTATATTCTTAAAATATTAATGGTAGACAAAAAAAATCAATAAATGAATTAATGATGACCTCTAGTTTCCTGATGTATTAAAAAATTATTCTAGATTTCTATCGTTAGTTAAGTGATAACGTGTCTATTAGAAATTTTAAAATATAATTTCATGGGATTTGTGAAATCACCAATCTTTATTTAAAAACTAAATTACAATTTCTAATAGTTAAAACTCACCTAAACCAAGCCTTAGTGAGTTCATACAAATGCAAAAGTAAAATAAATCCACAAAGTTACTCACCCATGGTACACCTTCATGAATCCGCCTCCATTCCTAATATTCTGTATGTACCACCGAAGACATAGACCCACCTCTATGCTTAACACAATGTTGACCTCTCGTTCCCCTTTTTCAAAGTTTCAAAATGCTTCCCACTATCCTCGAACTTAGAAGTACAAATTTAATCTTTTTAGGCTAAATTAACAATAATTGTTTTTCCATGTAGAACCACTAACCATCTTTCATCACAAGTATCTTGAAAATAAAGTACCTGTTTAGCTTGTTTTCAGACGGAGGGAGTAATCTATTATTAGTTAGCTTTAATTAAGACAATTAAGGTTAATTAAATTCTAGTTAACTAATTAATAATTAGAAACATTAATTATATTAGGTCTTTGTCTATTTAAATTATTTATATTAGGCCTACACTAATTAATTAGTTGATTTGGTGTTCAAAACTCTAATTTCTAAGGTTTTGACTAAACTTGTTTCTTTTTACAAAATTGTCATAAATTGGTCGAATTACAACTCCTTACTTTGACTTTGGTTGACTGTTTTTGACATTTGGTGGGCTTAGCCTAAATCAAATCACTCTTAAAACCTTTACTTCAATTTCTAATTTATGAAATCTACTACCAAATCGACTCATCATTCAAAATTAAATAGTACATAGTATAGGAAGATCTTTGATCTATACCAAATAAAAAATTAGTTCTGATGGAATTCAAAATTTCTTTACCTTCAATTTTTTATCTATGATACCTTTACTTACAACTAAAAAAGATAACATAGATTTGGCCAACTTTTTTTACCCTTCACATATGCCCACACACAAAAAAAAATGCTGTCCCTTTTATTGAATTTGTACCTATATATCTGGCTCAATCCTGTAGCTTCCTCCTTGAGAAGGTAGGTTGGATTCATGTTACTTTTTTATGAAACCCAACCCTAAAAAACTTGGTCACAAACAAGTTGATTTTGATTAAGTGAATTGGTTCTGAACATCTAAATTTGTTTTAAATTTTTTAAAACTGAAGTTTTAAACAAGGACAAAATACAAATTATGAAAAATCACCATGAAGCTAGTCACTTAGTTGCGCATCATGAAAGTGTTATGGTGATGTTGCTTATCAATTAAGTACTTAATCTCAATAAGTCAACAATGACATTCGAAGAAATCAAAATACGTTATGGAGGGGATGTCCTATAGTCAATGTGTGGAGGGCAATAGAAAGAATTGGAAACCTTAATCTGATGCTAAGTGTAGAGAGTGAGAGAGAGAATGGGAACTTAGTAACTCATGAAAGACTTTGAAGTCTGAACAAGTTAGTGAATGTGTTATCACTAATATTTGAACTTTTAAATATAAAAAATATGTAAACATATAAACAACAATAGTAATTTTAAAGACATGTCACATCAATGGGTCTATGGGTTTGGTTCATGGGTTCAAAAATTAACACCCGTGAGCCAACTCATACTTGAATGAGTTTGAACAAGTTGGAGTTGACCTCTAGGCAAATGTACCTATACAAATAGTTAAAAATCTATGAAGAGTATCGTTACCACAACAACTTGTCTCAATGCCTAGAACTTTCAATTTATCCACTATTTAAATGAACAAAATTTCATTTGATTGATTTGAAATTTAAACTTGATTTTTTATCTACTAGATTAAACAATCTCTAAAAATAAAAAAGTTATATTTTTCATTAAATATGATTCAAATAGAGTTTGAGAACATTTATATTATTTAAACCATTATGACTCATGAAATACCCAAAACATCAATATCATATAATAAAAGAGGTGTTCTATCCCAATTTCATAGTTCATGGTTAAGGAGACATCATTTCTTCTTGTCCCCAATTTCTTGGAAAAAATATTCAGAATTTTACAACTTAGCACATATCCATAGAAAGATAAATCATAAAATCTTGATACATATAAAGCAAGCCTCTTATAAAATTAATATATTAAAACAAATTCCTAGGTCATAACACATCAACCATCCAATTTCAATTCCAAATAAAATCATGACTTTCCAATCACAGTGTATTCTCACATCATTCAAATGGTTGGATTGGCCACAAAAAACATTAAGAGTAAAAAAGGACACAATAAAATAGGATAGAACTTATAAGTTGATGATGTTTTTCGGTCGACAATGGTCAAGGCTATTTTTGGTCGATTCGAAGGCCATTTTTTGGCTGACATATGCTAGGTTTTTTGGTCGACATCAAGCTAGGGTTTTTGCCAAAGTCATTTTATGGATATTTTTTTGTTCAAATGGGCTAGGTTTTCGGTCAACGTTAGTCATTGTTATTTTTATGCTGACATCGGCTAAGTTTGTTTTCTGTTGATGGCAATTGAGGGTTTGTTCAACTGACGTAGGCCAAGCTTTTTCTCATCAACATTAGTAGGTGCTACTTTTTAACCGACGTCAAGCAAAAAAATATCACCAGCTATGTCATCCAAAAAAGTCCAAGCCGGCGTTTGCCAAAAAATTGCCCAAACTGACATTCGATCAAAAATAGTCTCGATTGATGTCGATAAAAGAAATTAATTGAAAATGGCTTTTGAATTGTTCAAAAGCAAGTAAAACTTGGAAATTCCGCAGCACGGGATTAACTTAGGTCGAACTCAGAAATATGATTCAATATCATTCCTATGTTCATTCGCATATAAATAGAAATGGGGAAATTTTTTTGAATAGTTTGTATGCGACTATAAAGGAATGCGAAAACACACAAAAACAGGGATGAAGAAAAAAAAATAGAGCAACAATACAAGTGAAGTTTAATAGCATCAATCCAATTTACCAAGTTACAAGATTGGCCTCCTAGAAGTCTTCTGACCATTAAAAGGTCCCTTTCTTCTTGGGAATCAATTTCTTCACTTGATTCTTCCTCTTTTGCTTCTTCACTTTCACTAGAGGAAGGTGAAGTAGTAATCTCATCTTGGCTACTTGGCCCTTCATAATCATGGTTTTCTTTAGTTGCCAAACGGTCATGTAAAAGTTTCCATGAAAAAGCCAAGACTTTATTCGAAGAGTTGCACTTCCAAACAGACTTAAACACATTTTCATCTTAATCAACATTTATGAGATTCACACTAGTTCTAATATTACAGACTGAGGCTACAAAAAGTACTTGACAATTATATGTTTTTCTTATTGAGCCTTTTTTGTTTCTCAACTTGTCTTCCAACTATTTATTCAAGAGAAGAAAAAGAAAAAGAAAAGACGCCTTTTCCTTCAATTTTTCCGAGGTGATCGACAACTTGGATTTCAATTTTTCCGACTATTTATTGGAGTAAATCGGCTTATAAATATACCTAGAAAAAAGTCAGATAGTAAAGAAATCACAATTGAGACTATTAATTAGTAAAGTATATGTATATGGTTAAAAGATCTTCATTGTTAATCATTCAATTACTAGTATGTGGCACACTCTTTTTCCTAGGATTCTTTAATTGCTCAAACCTCTGCCATGTGAAGGTGAAAACTACAAATTTTAGCCAAATAGGTACAAATTCAATAAAAGAGACATCACTTTATATTTTGTGCCTAAAGGATAATAAATATAATAATTAAGAAAAATATCCTACTTTAATTTTTTTGAGTTTAAGGTAAACGTTTGGAAGGAAAAAACGGAAGGAAATGTAATTTTCGATAACATAAGAAATAAATTTTTTAATTTGGTAGAAGAATAAAAAATCTTCTTATATTGTGTTCTTTACTTTTGGAAGATGAGTCAACTTGGTAGCATGTTATACTTAAAGTATATTTGTCTTTTTTAATAAATAGTTTTCCAATAAGACCCTAAACACAACCATAGGTTCCAAATAATGGCCTAAATTTGGTTAAAAATTACTGATCCATGTTTGAAACAATGTAATACATACTCAAACAAACACTTATATATAGTGTCTCACCCGAATTTCAATATAAATAATAAATAGTTAGTGAAAAAAGTGTTGCACACATTCCTTGAACCACCATAGGCACTACAAGAAAAGACCTTATACCTACAAACATGAATTAGTGTAGGTAAACTTTAAAAATACTTTATCACCTACCATTGTTTAATGTAGGTTAAATCCAAAGACTTATACTTACAGTTTTTAGTATAGGTAAATCTTGGAAAAATATATAAAAAAAAATTACCTATAACTATGTAGCGTAGGTAAAACATTATAAAAACTTATACCTACAACTAAATTGTAGGTAAAATAAAAAAGATTTTTACTTACAAATGGATGGATAGTGTAGATAAATTAATGAAATTTTAAGATACTATTAGTATTTAATTTGAATTTGGTGTTTACTCTTATTTTAATTGCCATTGCCGGCTTCTGCCCCTTCTTCTCCGCCTTTTGCTACACTGAGTTTGTCGTCGACATGCCCGTCGCCGGCGGTGCCTTCAGCTACCTACGCGTCACCTTTGGTCCGTGCTTTCCAATGTCATCGTCGCCAGAGGCTTGACGGTGTACCTAGGCACCACAATCAGAATCTCCTCCGCCAAATGGCGCCTCACGGTGTCGTCTCTTCCCAAAGGCTTCAAGGAAATAGACTTCGTCGCTGTCGCCGTCATTTTGCTCATCACTCTCATCATCTGCTACAAGTGCTTTCCACAGTTCTTACAATGAAGCTTCATTCTCTGTCTTGAGACTCTTGTGTTATTAATTACGGTATAAACCTTAGGGTTTTCTCATTCCTATTTTCTACAAATTCTCCTACAAGGCTAGAAATTTTTCTGAGCAAATATACCAGATTTTGATTTTGATTCTTTTAGCATGCAACTCTATATTAATGATACTGCATTGTAATGATCACATCTGCAACTTACTGTAATACGGCGCAGCTTAGGCATTTGAATGCTTTTTGAATCACTGTATTTGGCATATTTGGTTTGGCCGTTAGCCAATTCAATGCGTGGATATATATCGCACACCTACACAAACACACCTACACTGGAGATATATATCAGTTATGGCTTTGTGTTCAGTTTTTCTCAATCTTCATCTTCTGCTTTTTGTTTGTTTCACCATAGAAGCATTAGCTGTGGCAAAGCCTTCAATAGCTAGTTACCTTAGCCAGGAGATACTGGCAGAGCAAGAAGCTGATAGAGTGCATGGATTACCAGCGCAGCCTCCGGTGAAGTTCAACAATATGGTGGTTATATCACTGTCAATGAAACTCAAGGAAGAGCATTGTTCTATTGGTTTTTCGTGGCCACTCACAAACCAGAACAAAAACCCGTTCTCTTGTGGCTCAATGGAGGTACTTTTCTTTTAGTAACCCAGCTCTTCATGTATATATTTATATTGCAATCATTTTTATTTAGTGTTCACTCTCATGACTAATACATGATAACTTAACGAAAGGTAAAGGTAATTTCTAATGAATTTATCTTTTAAATCTTATAGGCTGGTTTAATCTTTATCTTTTGATTTTAACATGTATTAAAAGGAATAGAGAGAGATGAATTTCAAGATAATTTATGGAAATGAAGGGAAGATAGTAGTTATTTCACACTTAAATAATAGGGATGCTGATTGTAGTCAAGCATTTAATTTTTCTTGATGTCAAGAATCACAAACCAGAAGGTCAGGAATTGAGTGCAGCAGGAGTAAACATTGATAATCACATGAATGAAGGCAGTGGCTGGATTAACTCAGCCTAACAATGCAAAGCCTATTGCTGATTCCAGTTTTTCCAAGGCTAAACCAGAAGATTCTTTGGACTCACAATTCAAACCGCCAGAAGCTTCACAACTAGTTTTTGTCTTCACTATTTTATTCTTGTTTGGTTGCTCAAATTAAATGCATTGTTCTAATTTTTTAACATTGCTATTTTTCTTTGTAGGGGAAAACACACCCAACTCAATTTTTTTTGCTTTTGATGTCCACCCCAACCCAATTATGTGTGTTTAAGCTGTATTAGCAGTGTGATTTGTTATATTTTGTGAAAACTGGGAATTTCATTCTGTAATTGTCTATTTGTGTACTGGGCTGGCTTTATTGCAGAAGCAAAGGAGACACTCTCTTGTTTTGTTACGGGCTTTTCTCTCACTCTGGTGTCTTACATATGAAAATGTATGTTTTGTTTGTTTTCAAAATTAATACACTAATTTCAATTGAACCTTTCTCTTTTATATTGGGATATGATTGATGTTTAATAGCTTTGTCACAGCTTAGAAGGCAATGCTGGTGCACTCACAAATTTTGAGGTCCTTGATTTCTTACGAGCTAAAGGAGCTTCAAAGGATCCAACAAGAGTTATTGCCAAAGTAGCGCAGTCTGAATACAAGGTTAGATTTGATTTTTCTAATAAATGGGATAACTTGTAAGTTTTATTGGTAGATGAATGTTTTGTATATCTAGCAGGTTTATGATTATTTGGTTGACACTGCTGCCTCTGTTCAAACATGAGAGAGCATCAATGAGTTCTTGACAAGGGTTAAACAGTATGACCTGGCAAAAGTTGAGGCTTTGAACATATTAAACATTGGGTCAGCTGCTGATTTTGAACTATACCCAGTAAGTATCAATATTTTTATTTTCCAATTTATGTTACACCTAAGCATTTAGTTAGAAGTTTTTAGCTCTGCAATTTTTTAGCTGTGACCACATTGTCATCAAATTATTTAAATAAATACATACGATCTGTATGTCTATCAAATTGATATAATGTATCAAATTTTAAAATTCAAAATTCAAATTTAAATTGAGATAGACTAAATTTAATCAATAAGGAGAAATAAAAAACATAAAAATAAATTAGTGTGACATACTTGATACAGGAGAAGTTATGTAGCTTATCATGAAAGAGAGTGAGTAGTTCCTAATATTCTCTTGTTCAAGAGTGAATACTTTTATAAGGGTGAATTTATGCATCAAAATATAACATGCTAGTCCGAGTAAAATTTTAAAGTGAAGCTTCATCATCTTTGCATTCCAACATTGAAACGGTTGGGCTGGCCCATGCATTCCAGCTTTAATAGACGTACATGTGTGATATTATAAAGATGGAAAGCCTACACTACCCTTCTAAATCTACCCCAAAGTAACTTTTTAATAAAAATATTTATTTTTTATTTTAATATTATTTTTTAATTAATAGTATTACAAATAGTTGCATTGTTTCATTGAACATGATTTACGTCTTGGAGGAGGATAAATGCAATGCATATATAAATTTAACCTACACTTATTTTTAAGTTGTCAATTAAAAATCCCTTTTTATATAGCTTTTAAAATATTTATTATTTCCCATTAAAAATATCTATTATTAAAATTAAAAAATTAATATTTATCATAATTTATGATTTAATAATAATAATAAAATATACTCCCAATATATATACATATTATTTTCTATTACTTTTTTAATGCAAAGCTATATAAAAAGGCATAGATATTATATTAGTTGGTACTTAGTATTTATATTGCTGTCTCACTTGACCAAACTTTATATATTGTTCACCAAACAAGTAAAGTAAATTATATCTTCCCCCGCTATTGCTGGTTTGTATTCAATGTTCTGTTTGTTCCAGCATATCACAAGTAAAATTATATTGGTTAAAGGTTCTTGTGGCAAGTCACTTGCTTCTTTCCCTCGAGGTGAGTTTCTTTTTGTTCCAGCATATCACAATCCTCAGCATTTTGGCAACTATTTGTTCCAAGTGATCCCAGATTGGATCATTTCCTCCCTCCCCTTCAAGATGATGATAATTCATAATATGAGGATTTTTACATTGGTGTTCTCTATGTTCTGTTTCTTTCTGTTCCCCATGATTGTAAGTATTCCCTCACTATTGACATTGTTATTTTGTAAATTGTACAGGATGTTTCTACTCTACAACAGTTAGAGGATTGAGATGCTATGAGAATCCAAAGAATAAGATTACTGCAATACCTGTTGAGGAAGAGGAAATCTGGGGTGCATTCTTCAAGGTAACGAGATGACACGAGTTTAAATATAATTACCGGTGCTGCTCTCAGTTCTCTTTGCGTAATATTCGTTTCATCTGTTTAGAACAGAGAATCAGTGATCAGTCCTAACAGTAATATATGGTTAATGTCAGTTGAGACTGCATTAGGTACAAAAGGAAAATGTGAGGTCAGAGACAATAGAATAGGAGTTCATAAAATGCCCACACATACAGCGAAAGTGTCACTAAACGGAAAGTGTAGTGTCCAAAATGAATGGGTTAGACTAATTTAAACTTAAATCTTAATATCACTTTTGAAGGTAATCTTAGAGCTTAAGAAGTTAGAGTTGAACATCCATTATGTAACTAGGATTGCCAGTTGCAACTAAATTTCATCGAGGTAATAACATTGTAAGTTCCTAAGAGCAAAATTATAATCTAAGCAAGTTCAGTTTGGCTCTCAAGTGGTTGACAAGTCTCATTTAGGTGGTCTTTTTGGCCTTGGTTAACAAGAAAATCAAGTGTTTATGTGTGATGCATTAATGGAGTAATGTGTTTATGTGCTTGTTGTGACACCCTCTACTCCACACATATATGTACTAATAATAAAAGGAATAAAAAAATTAAACTTAATTCAAGTTTTTAAACATATTTAAATACAAGCCTTTTAAGAGGGTAGCAGGTTCACATTCACCTTCCAAACATTATCATAAAACTTTTCTAAATAAATAATAAATTCACTTTGGCTCAAACAAGGCCGTCTATAAAACCCTATACCCCAATGCCACATCCTATCAGAGCGTTGTGTCCCGACGTCCTTCAGCACATGGTTCCTTAAAGCAATTCACCTAGTTATTTGCTCCACCGTACACAGAGTTCAAGATCATCACAAGATCCAAACACAAACAACACACAGGGAGAGAGTTATCACATTCCTAACTAATAGAGAAGCAAGACAACTAGATATACATATCATATAAACCAAATAAAACTCACTTGCACATAACTCACGTAATTCCGTCACTTTGTCATTCAAAGTTCACTTTTCAACCATCAATCACACTTTTCAATCATCAATCACATCACACAAGAATCACACACTCTGATCAAGACATAATAACACATCAAATTCATAATAAACAATTAGCAAGCGCATGAGACAATTATGCTAGGACTCAAGCCTATATGCAATGTGGTACCATGTCAGTGAAAAACCACCCTGGGGCGCTTAGGAGTACATAACAAGACACACCACAGAATGAGTTTGTCACGTCACTCTCACTAAGTAAGATCATAGGGAGACCAGTCAGGATCACGATGTTTTGCGAGAATGCTCCAACCATATGGGATCAACATAGGCTTAAAGGAGCACTCAAACCCGGTGACTCCCAAGGCCTACACTCCGAAGAGTCCGTCAGGGTCTCTCCCTCCTGATTCAGGTCCAACCCCTAAAATCATTTTAGCACACAGACACTGCTCGTGAATTATACAATACCCACGACCTCACACTCGTGTTTTAAACACGTACAACATATTGCGCTACTATTGCGCTACAATTTTGGGTATGCAATAGTTTTTCAATGCAATAGCTTTGGTGCCAGAGAATGTAATCACACAATCTGGAACTTCTTGATGAATTCCAAATTGCATTGCCACTCTTTATATGGTAGGTACTCTTGTATAATACATTGTTGCAAACAAGCATTGAAATACTCATGCATATAACAACCAAAACTATTTTCATTTATCCAAATTACTCTCACATGATAACCAAGTTTCCTTTTTTGGATTAAAAGACCAAAACTTACCAACAAATTGAACATGATTAAGGGTGCCAAGGAAAATTGCCCCTAGTAGAGTCCAGGGAAAATCTCACACCCTCAATTTTCAATTGATTAAGATTGTTCCACCTAAATAGCATAGGTTCTTCATTGGTAATCAGCCTAGGCTATGGTTGCTAATTTGTTAATCTCTCCCACACCCAAGTTTGGACCAGGTAGTAAAAGGGTGACCAAAGAGTTAACTACAATTCCAATTCTTCATTACCATTCAAAGAAACTAATGTTTTCTTCGACAAACCAAAATCATTTTATATGTTGGATAAAATTGTTGGTCACAAAGCTGATTTTCTCCAGCATGATGAACAACAATAAGGAAAACAAACAAGCCACTAGGAGAGAAGCCAATCATTGCCAAGCAAGTTGCAAGGGATGTTTCATGCTCAATTTCACTCCCACTATTGACAAAAATCCATCCATGCTAATGTTTATATAAACCCCACTCTTTTTACTCCTTGGAGATTGTTGTTGTCCCCACTCTTTCTTTTTACTCCTTGGAGATTGTTGTTGTCCTGTTCTATGTATCAATTTCTTCTCCACCTTCATCATTTCCTAGCTTTGAAATGAGGTCAAGACAGGATCACCAACAGTTCCAAAACCCTCCAACACCATCACATCCTCCATGGTGACATTTTTCTCAACCTAGGAACACAAAAAGGTATTTGTCTAAGGACACAACTTCTCAACAACCCAAAACACATGTTTTCAACCCAAGTGCTTCATAGTAAAAAATGAAAACATGTGTTTTGGGGTTGTTGAGAAGTGGTGTCCTAAGACAAATACCTTTTTGTTACCCTAAGGTGAGAAAAAAAACACCTTGGAGGATGTGATGGTGTTGGAGAATTTTCCAACAGTTCATGATCCCGTCTTCACCCCATTTCAAAGCTGGGAAACGATAAAAGTGGAGAAGAAATTGATACATACAATAGGAAAACAAACTTCAAGGAATAAAAAGGATGGGGTTTATACATTAGCAAGGGTGGATATTCGTCGATAGTGGGAATGAAATGGAGCATGAAACATTCCTTGCAACTTGGTTGGCAGAGATTGATTTCTCTCCCAATGGCTTGGTGAGCAAGTTTGTTTTCCTTGATGTAGATAATCAGCTTTGCGACCAATATTTTAAGCCAACATATAAAATTATTTAGGTCTGTTGAAGAAAACAATAGTTAGTTTGGCTGATGATGAGAGGTAACTCTTTGGTCACCCTTTTACTACTTGGTTCATATTTGGGTATGGGAGAGATTCTCAAATTTGCAACCACAGCCTAGGTTGATCAACCATGAAAAACCTATGCTATGTAGGTGGCATAAGCTTAATCCCTTGAAAATTGAGGGTAGGAGATTTGCCCTAGATTCAGCTAGGGACTACTTTCCTTAGAACCCTTATGTTGGATAAATAAAATTAGTTTTTTTTTTGCTATGTGCATGAGAGTTTCAATGCTAGTCATCACACAAATGTATTACACAAAAGTACCTATCACATAAAGAGTGGCTATGCAATTTAGAATGCATCAAGAAGTTTTAGATTGTGTGGCTACATTCTTTGGAACCAAAGGCATTGCATGGAAAAATTACTACATAACCATATCTAACGGGTAATTCTATTTTCCTGCTTGGCTTTTTTGAGGGAGATGTCACCACACGTTATGCAGGATGGTGGAAGCAGTCAATACTGTATCATCATCGTGATTTTGCAAAGAATATTACTCGGTGAAAGAGCAGTCTATGCAATGATGCTGGTGTTTCCACCTGAATTTTCTCTTTTGAAAACTATTTTATTTGGAAATCCTTCCCAAGACACCGTTGAACCACTGATGGAGGCTTTGGAGGAAGATTATAAAGATGGAAATGAGATAAATGAATCAAGGCAGTTTATTGGAGGAGTATTGGATCATGAAAAGAGAATCAATAGACTAGATACATTGACTTAGAAATTAAATATAACAAAATTGTGTCGTTGTTGAACAAATTATCTGCTTATAAACCAAATCTTTACCATTTGTTAATATGTTTTACTTATTTCTGATACTAGCATAATTAAATGACATGAATGTTCAAAAAATCAAACTACAACATGATCTTGTAGGATTTAGCAATATGTTTGTTTGTGTATGAAAGGTATGTATTTTTATAATATCTTTCGACATCAACCTATGCTTCGACATGGTATGCGTGCACACATGCACAAGCAAAATTTATCTATTATAAGAGTTGAAATTGGAGGTGATGACTCCACAAAAGTTAAGGAATACCAAAGAAAAAAACTAGCGATGATAGTTTCCTTATTTCTCTATCTGCATAAGGGAAGAAAGGAAAGGGCACGGTTACAAAGAATCTGGTGATTTTCTGCATTCAAGGCCCTTGGTGAAGAGTCACGTTCATCAATTAATCATACAACTTAATGAACAAAATATCTCTCATCTTTTTTAACAAAACAACCAAATCCCATGATTCTGAAAATCACATGGTTTTAGATAAAAGTGAGTATTGGTTAAACAACTTAAACAACAAAAAACATACAAATAGAGAATCAAGAAGATGAAAGTATAAAATAATTGGAGATAGTACAAACTAAATATCTCTCACCACAAGAAACCAATAAACAAACCAAAGATTTAGATTTAAGAATTATGTATCCTGAATTGGTTCACAAATTTCCAACTCAATCCAACATTTAATGAATTCGTAAATGCAATTTTACTATGGCTGCACGTGAAACTACAGGAATAACAAAATCCCACTTCCTACTCTTAGAGAACTTGTTCAATGTACCTTCCTCCATTACTCACACCATTTGTTGAACATATGTACCTTGGGTATCATTTTATTACCTCAGTTGTTCAAGAGAAATCTGATTGATCTTTTAGATGTTTCAAACTTTTATCTACATCCATATTGTATTTGTTCGTAGATATTAAGCATACATTCAATTTATGCACTTGTTTCATAAAAGGCCTACTATCAATCATCCGATAATTATAAAAATAATTGACAAGAAATTTCTTATTTGTTCCCATCATGTAGTTTAAAAAAAGTGTCACACACGCACCTTTTAAGATGTGTCCCATTCAAATATAACCATCATACTTGTTTTGTAACGGGCTTTAGCAATGATCTCATCTTCCCTATTGGTTGGGATTGGGGTGTTGAAGACATACCTACCTTTTTCAAGGTGTGATGATTGGAGAGGCCAATTCAAAAATAAAGAAATACCTGATAAATTGAGTGTGATGATATTGCAAGAATGAACAAAAACCAAATTAAAAAAGTGCAATTTTCCAAGGTATGCATATAAAACACTAACCATTAGGCTCGACTCATCGCTAACAATATATGTAGATATTTGATGGAATATAGTGTACAATGAATTTGGTGACTCCTTTATTTTTATTTTTTTGTTTTGTAGTGTTTTTCTTCATTCAGATTGGTTTTATTAATAGATCATCTCATCCCTTTTAGTGAAGATATTTAACCTTTTAATGATATGCATCCCTTAAACCTTGGTGAAGACTCACATCTCATGACCCTTAGTCAAGAGTCACTTCTCATGGCTTTCGATGAAAAGTCACTTCTCATGTCTCTTTATGATGAGTTGCATCTATTCATACATACACTTTATATGAATAGACACATATTTTCATGAAATGATACAATCTTTCATTAATTTTGGACATCTTTCATAGATTATACTCCTCTATACTCATATATAAGCAAAAAAGTCCCCTTGTTTCTTGGACTCAAATTAAGAAAATATAACTAATTTCACCCTATTTATTGATGTCATTCCTAAAACAATCTTCATCTAATTGTAATTCAATTTTTATGGAGTCATTTTTATTCAAGGTATCAGGTTTGAATGGAGGACATTTTAAGAATAACCTTACTTACTACTTGAGATTAGTAAAATTAAATGATTTCTTAATCTATGGGAAGTAATTATTTTGGCTTATATATGAGACCAGAGAGAGTATTAATATTTGACGTATATATATATATATATATATATATATATATATATATATATATATATATATATATATATTTTCTGCATTCATTATTGCTGATCTCTTAATTCCTATCTGTCCGTTTGTATCCTTTCCGCTGATCTCTGGTATCAGAGCCTGATGGGGAAGTAGGAATAGTGTCCGTAAGGACGTATGTTAACAAATTTTATGGATCTGAAACCTTGTATAGTATGAGTAATATTTTATTTTAATTTGTACAGTACATGCTTGAACAGTACTTCCTGGAAGTACAGCAGTCTAATATTTTAGTTGAATGGTACTATAGCAGTAAGACTTGTGGTGGATAAAGGGCAGTAAGGCTAAGGTGTACTGTTTAACCAAAATATCAAGACATAATATACTGGTGGCTATAGGATTGCCGTTCAATCTATTTTCCACAAAAAAAAGAGTTTTTTCTTAAAAATAATTCAGATCCAGAAAATTTTGTTACGTATTTACTTACGGAAATATTTCTATGGAACCAAATGAGGGCGAAGATATTAGAGGATTTTATAATCATGTCTAGACTCCTGCGTTCTTTTTTACGTATTTCCTTTCGGTCTAATTCCTCTTCATCAACTTCTTCCAGAAATTCAAACTTATTAAGTGATCAAGATAACCAGACCCAAGAGGTCGCCCCTAAACACAATCTCTTCGATGAGGAAGTCCGATTCGAAGATATCAATCAAAACATGGATGACTAGAACATCCCAGAAATCCCTCAGGATCAACTATACGTTCCTGAAACAATGAAAGATAAACACAACTTTGATTATATAATCAAAACAGTAGAAAACAATATTCCTCTAGGGCAAGACATACGGGAAGAATTCCATTTACTTTCAAAAAATTCAATTTATGAACATAGTCGAAAGTATAAATATTTACACATCGGCTGTGTACAAGTAGCCATCAAGCCCTTAATAGACATGGGCATAGATGCAGCAATGTTAATGTGTCTAAGAGATATTAGGCATAATAAATTTGAAGACTCCTTAATTGGAACAGTCGACACCAGCCTAGGACAGGGTCCAATATATTTTAATTGTTATCCAAACAAAATAGTGAGTCTAATCGACAGAAACATTCTTGACTCTTTGTTCTTAAACATCCACTTTCATGGCCTTGACATGAAAGAAGGATCAATCCCAGCGGCTCTAATCTATAGGATCCAGTACAAGGTCATGAACACTTGTGCCTCTAGAGTCCTGTTGCAACCACAAAAAGGAGAAACAACCTTATTTATTACAGATATGACAAAAGCCAACGTCTCTTTAAAAAGAATAATAAAATGGGATGAAGTAACTCTCCCCAAAAAATAGGTCATGGAGAAGGCCACACCGTCTGATCCCCGACCCGCTCCAATTATTGAGGACATTAAACAGGATAACTCCGGAAAGGTAGAAATAACCTTCAATAGGAGAAATTCCTTCTCATCAAGGATAGAAGCCTCTAGGTCTGAATACGAGTCAGCCAGAAGGTCTTTTTCAGTTAGAACCCGTTCAATACCAGTAGGACTAACCAGATCTGAGTTACATAACCAGTTCCCTACTGTAAACCTCCAAGGACTAGATACCACTTCTAGCATACCAAGAACGACCTACAACCAAGATCAGGAGGACAACCAAAAGTCGATCCAATCCCCAACATACTCTTCTATGGAACCTTATGATGTTATCTGACAACTTTAGCATTGATAAGGAAACCCTTAGGAAAGATTTTTATTCTCCGGCGAATGAGCCTCAAAGGAGATGGTTTTTCCAGAATTACAGGGGTACAAACAGAAAACAGATCCAAGACAAGTTCTACGAATTTGTCGAAAGAGTCAAAGTTAATGTCCTTTTCTTTGATTGGTTCCATGCTTACAACATCAAAAAAGATATAGATTACCCATGGAAGCAAGACATCATAGGTGATCCATCAACAAACGTTATAAGCAACTGGCAAGTAAGAGATGGTGAGATGATCCAATCGGAATTACCTCCCACGACCAAATATCAACTCCCGAATATCAAAGACAGTAACAACAAACCTGTAATGGCAACCCCATTTAAAACAAGATATTAATGAGGAAGTAACCTCTGAAGATATTAAAGGCCTAATGGAACAGGAAAACTACAATAAATATTTACAAATTTTAGGAGAAACCATTAAAACTAAGGTAGTTCCTAAGCAAAAATCGGTTGAAGAAGCCTCTCCAAGTATTCCCATTGAAAAACCACTGTTCTAACCTTTCAAAGTTAGTGAGAAAGCTAAGCGAAAGATTAGAGATCTTAGGAAAACTAAATCCTTAGTTGAAGGAGTAGGTGACAATCATAGTGAATTACTACACCAATAAATATTTACAAATTTTACCAGAAACCATTAAAACTAAGGTAGTTTCTAAGCAAAAATCGGTTGAAGAAGCCTCTCCAAGTATTCCCATTGAAAAACCACTGTTCAAACCTTTCAAAGTTAGTGAGAAAGCTAAGCGAAAGATTAGAGATCTTAGGAAAACTAAATCCTTAGTTGAAGGAGTAGGTGACAATCATAGTGAAATACTAAACAAGATTGGTAGTTTACTTAAGGTCATTCCGGAAACTCCCCAAACCTCGAAAAATACTTCCAAAATGGTAACAAGAAGTACCTCCAAATTAATTAATGTCATTAATGAAGATAGTGACCAAAACTTAAATAACACAAATGAGACAGGATCAGTGTCAGAAAAGAATATAAATCCAATTAATTCCAAACATTGGAAAACACCTTCCAAATTATATTATCAACGTCCAACTGCCCCTGACCTTCTATTAGAAGAAAGAGGAGAAAACAATTTCAAGAGTTTTAGTGCAAACAACATCTATGAATGGAACATAGATGCACAAACGGAGTATAATATCATGAATACACTCCAACATATGACCATGGTAGCCAAGGCTTACCAAACCTCCCACGAATATTCAGAAGAGACTATTATAGACATCTTAGTGGCAGGATTTTCTGGACAACTGAAAGGATGGTGGGATAATGATGATGATAAAGAGATTCCTGACGCTGTCAATACCTTAATTTTAACAATAGCTCAACATTTTATTGGAGACCCATCCTTATGGAAAGATAGGTCTGCAGAATTATTATCAAACCTTAAGTGTAGAACCTTAGCAGATTTTAGGTGGTACAGAGATACTTTCCTAACTAGGGTTTACACCAGAGAAGATAGTCAACAACCATTCTGGAAAGAAAAATTTCTAGCTGGTGTTCCCAAATCATTAGGAGACAAGGTTAGGGATAAAATTCGTAGTCAATCTGCCAATGGAGACATTCCATATGAAAACTTAAGCTATGGTCAATTAATTTCCTATGTACAAAAGGTAGCCTTAAAAATCTGCCAAGATGACAAAATTCAGAGGCAATTAGCCAAAGAAAAAGCTCAAACAAAGAGAGATTTAGGTTCCTTCTATGAACAATTTGGCTTACCAGCCTGCCCAAAACAAAAAAAGAAACAAACCTCTAGGAAAGAAATCCAGGATCATAAACCAGCCAATAGAAGAAGATTTTCAAAAAGAAGATACTCTCAAAAACCCTCAACTAGTAAGGAAATAGAAAATCCTAAACAAAAAATAAAATAAAAAATAACATGCTACAATTGTGGAAAACAAGGCCACATTAGTAAGTATTGTAGACTAAAGAAAAAATTAAGAAACCTTAACCTAGAACCCACAATCGAAGAACAAATAAACAATTTACTCATAGAAACTTCGGAGGAAGAAACAAAAACTGAAACTTTATCCTCCGTACTTTTTGACAAAAATTTAAACTTAATCCAACCAGATGACCAATTATCATCGACGGATGATGATGATAAGCAAATCAATACTCTAACAAGAGAACAAGATCTCTTGTTTGAAGCAATTAATTCCATCCCTGACCCCCAGAAAAAGAAGGTTTTTCTGGAAAAACTCAAGAAGACCTTAGAAGTAAAACCTAGACAAAAAGATTTTATTACAAACAACAAGTTTGATGTAAGTAACATGCTCAAGAGATTATAAAATTCTTCAACCAAACCAACGACTATCCAAGATCTCCAAATAGAGATAAACAATCTAAAAAGAGAAGTAAAAGAACTTCGCCAACAACAAGAAATTCATCAGATCATTCTTTCTCAGCTTGAGGAGGAAAGTGATTCTGAAAATACCAACAGTGATGAAAATCAACCAGAAAATTTAGAAGACGATATGTTTATGGGATTAATCAACAAGATTAAAATCCAAAAATTCTACATAAACATAAAAATAATTATTAATGATTTTGTTCTAGAAACAATGGCCCTATTTGACATAGGGGCTGACTCAAACTGTATTTTAGAAGGATTAATTCCTACAAAATTCTTTGAGAAAACCTCAGAGAAACTTAGTACAGCAAACGACTCAAAATTAAAAATTAATTTTAAGTTATCAAATGCAATTATTGAAAACCAAGGTCTTAGGATTAACACAAACTTTCTTCTGGTAAAAAAACCTCAAGAACGAAGTAATCCTAGGAACGCCCTTCATAAGAGCTTTATTTCCCATCCAAATATCTAATGAAGGAATAACTACAAGTTATTTAGGAAGGAAAATTATATTTAATTTTTCTACTAAACCAATTTCCAGAAATATAAATCTTATAGAAAATAAGATTAATCAAATTAACTTCTTAAAAGAAGAAGTATCGTTTAATAATATCCAAGTACAACTAGGAAAACCCCAAATAAAGGAAAAAATCCAATCTTTATTAAGTCATATAGAATCAACTGTTTGTTCCGAATTGCCACATGCATTTTGGGACAGAAAGAAACATATTGTTGATCTTCCTTATGATAAAGATTTTAGGGAAAAACAAATTCCCACAAAAGCCAGACCAATCCAAATGAATGAAGAACTCCTTCAATATTGCCAAAAGGAAATTAAAGATTTACTTAATAAAGGTTTAATTCGGAAAAGTAAAAGTTCATGGTCTTGTGCGGCTTTTTACGTCAACAAACAGTCCGAGATTCAGCGAGGAACACCCCGCTTAGTCATAAATTACAAACCGATAAATCAAGCATTACAATGGATCAGGTATCCTATTCCAAATAAGAAAGTCCTACTTAACAGATTAAATTCTGCAAAAGTATTTTCAAAATTTGACATGAAATCCGGATTCTGGCAAATCCAAATCCAAGAATCGTATAGGTACAAAACGGCGTTTACTGTACCATTCGGGCAATATGAATGGAATGTAATGCCATTCGGACTGAAGAATGCCCCTTCAGAATTCCAAAAAATCATGAATGATATTTTCAATCCTTATTCAAAATTCGTCATTGTTTACATTGATGATGTTTTAATCTTCTCCCAAGATATTGATCAACATTTCAAACACCTCCAGACTTTTATCCATATCATTAAACAAAATGGATTGGCAGTATGCAAATCAAAGATCAATCTTTTCCAGACACGGATACGATTCCTTGGGCACAATATATACCAAGGCACAATCATCCCTATAGAAAGATCAATAGAGTTTGCCAGCAAATTCCCTAACCAAATCTTGGATAAGACCCAGTTACAACTAATTCTGGGGTGCCTAAATTATGTAGGAGAATTTGTCCCTTATCTAAACAATATTGTCAAACCATTACATGATAGACTGAAAAAGAATCCGCCTCCTTGGTCTGACCTCCATACTCAAACAGTTAAAGAAATCAAAGTCAAAGTCCAATCCATAAAATGTCTGTATCTTCCCATTCCACAGGCATTCAAAATTGTTGAAACTGATGCATCAGACATCGGTTACGGTGGCATCCTCAAACAGCAAGTACATGGTCAAGAACATGTCATTGAATATACTTCAAAACATTGGAATCCTGCACAATTAAAATATTTTGAAGTATATGCAGGATTCCAATGTTTTGAAGTACATGGTCAAGAACATTTTAATTGTGCAGGATTCCAATGTTTTGAAGTATATGCAATGACATGTTCTTGACCATGTACTTGCTGTTTGAGGATGCCACCGTAACCGATGTCTGATGCATCAGTTTCAACAATTTTGAATGCCTGTGGAATGGGAAGATACAGACATTTTATGGATTGGACTTTGACTTTGATTTCTTTAACTGTTTGAGTATCGAGGTCAGACCAAGGAGGCGGATTCTTTTTCAGTCTATCATGTAATGGTTTGACAATATTGTTTAGATAAGGGACAAATTCTCCTATATAATTTAGGCACCCCAGAATTAGTTGTAACTGGGTCTTATCCAAGATTTGGTTAGGGAATTTGCTGGCAAACTCTATTGATCTTTCTATAGGGATGATTATGCCTTGGTATATATTGTGCCCAAGGAATCGTATCCGTGTCTGGAAAAGATTGATCTTTGATTTGCATACTGCCAATCCATTTTGTTTAATGATATGGATAAAAGTCTGGAGGTGTTTGAAATGTTGATCAATATCTTGGGAGAAGATTAAAACATCATCAATGTAAACAATGACGAATTTTGAATAAGGATTGAAAATATCATTCATGATTTTTTGGAATTCTGAAGGGGCATTCTTCAGTCCGAATGGCATTACATTCCATTCATATTGCCCGAATGGTACAGTAAACGCCGTTTTGTACCTATACGATTCTTGGATTTGGATTTTCCAGAATCCGGATTTCATGTCAAATTTTGAAAATACTTTTGCAGAATTTAATCTGTTAAGTAGGACTTTCTTATTTGGAATAGGATACCTGATCCATTGTAATGCTTGATTTATCGGTTTGTAATTTATGACTAAGCGGGGTGTTCCTCGCTGAATCTCAGACTGTTTGTTGACGTAAAAAGCCGCACAAGACCATGAACTTTTACTTTTCCGAATTAAACCTTTATTAAGTAAATCTTTAATTTCCTTTTGGCAATATTGAAGGAGTTCTTCATTCATTTGGATTGGTCTGGCTTTTGTGGGAATTTGTTTTTCCCTAAAATCTTTATCATAAGGAAGATCAACAATATGTTTCTTTCTGTCCCAAAATGCATGTGGCAATTCGGAACAAACAGTTATTCTATATGACTTAATAAAGATTGGATTTTTTCCTTTATTTGGGGTTTTCCTAGTTGTACTTGGATATTATTAAACGATACTTCTTCTTTTAAGAAGTTAATTTGATTAATCTTATTTTCTATAAGATTTATATTTCTGGAAATTGGTTTAGTAGAAAAATTAAATATAATTTTCCTTCCTAAATAACTTGTAGTTATTCCTTCATTAGATATTTGGATGGGAAATAAAGCTCTTATGAAGGGCGTTCCTAGGATTACTTCGTTCTTGAGGTTTTTTTACCAGAAGAAAGTTTGTGTTAATCCTAAGACCTTGGTTTTCAATAATTGCATTTGATAACTTAAAATTAATTTTTAATTTTGAGTCGTTTGCTGTACTAAGTTTCTCTGAGGTTTTCTCAAAGAATTTTGTAGGAATTAATCCTTCTAAAATACAGTTTGAGTTAGCCCCTATGTCAAATATGGCCATTGTTTCTAGAACAAAATCATTAATAATTATTTTTATGTTTATGTAGAATTTTTGGATTTTAATCTTGTTGATTAATCCCATAAACATATCGTCTTCTAAATTTTCTGGTTGATTTTCATCACTGTTGGTATTTTCAGAATCACTTTCCTCCTCAAGCTGAGAAAGAATGATCTGATGAATTTCTTGTTGTTGGCGAAGTTCTTTTACTTCTCTTTTTAGATTGTTTATCTCTATTTGGAGATCTTGGATAGTCGTTGGTTTGGTTGAAGAATTTTATAATCTCTTGAGCATGTTACTTACATCAAACTTGTTGTTTGTAATAAAATCTTTTTGTCTAGGTTTTACTTCTAAGGTCTTCTTGAGTTTTTCCAGAAAAACCTTCTTTTTCTGGGGGTCAGGGATGGAATTAATTGCTTCAAACAAGAGATCTTGTTCTCTTGTTAGAGTATTGATTTGCTTATCATCATCATCCGTCGATGATAATTGGTCATCTGGTTGGATTAAGTTTAAATTTTCGACGAAAAGTACGGAGGATAAAGTTTCAGTTTTTGTTTCTTCCTCCGAAGTTTCTATGAGTAAATTGTTTATTTGTTCTTCGATTATGGGTTCAAGGTTAAGGTTTCTTAATTTTTTCTTTAGTCTACAATACTTACTAATGTGGCCTTGTTTTCCACAATTGTAGCATGTTATTTTTTATTTTATTTTTTGTTTAGGATTTTCTATTTCCTTACTAGTTGAGGGTTTTTGAGAGTATCTTCTTTTTGAAAATCTTCTTCTATTGGCTGGTTTATGATCCTGGATTTCTTTCCTAGAGGTTTGTTTCTTTTTTTGTTTTGGGCAGGCTGGTAAGCCAAATTGTTCATAGAAGGAACCTAAATCTCTCTTTGTTTGAGCTTTTTCTTTGGCTAATTGCCTCTGAATTTTGTCATCTTGGCAGATTTTTAAGGCTACCTTTTGTACATAGGAAATTAATTGACCATAGCTTAAGTTTTCATATGGAATGTCTCCATTGGCAGATTGACTACGAATTTTATCCCTAACCTTGTCTCCTAATGATCTGGGAACACCAGCTAGAAATTTTTCTTTCCAGAATGGTTGTTGACTATCTTCTCTGGTGTAAACCCTAGTTAGGAAAGTATCTCTGTACCACCTAAAATCTGCTAAGGTTCTACACTTAAGGTTTGATAATAATTCTGCAGACCTATCTTTCCATAAGGATGGGTCTCCAATAAAATGTTGAGCTATTGTTAAAATTAAGGTATTGATGGCGTCAGGAATCTCTTTATCATCGTCATTATCCCACCATCCTTTCAGTTGTCCAGAAAATCCTGCCACTAAGATGTCTATAATAGTCTCTTCTGAATATTCGTGGGAGGTTTGGTAAGCCTTGGCTACCATGGTCATATGTTGGAGTGTATTCATGATATTATACTCCGTTTGTGCATCTATGTTCCATTCATAGATGTTGTTTGCACTAAAACTCTTGAAATTGTTTTCTCCTCTTTCTTCTAATAGAAGGTCAGGGGCAGTTGGACGTTGATAATATAATTTGGAAGGTGTTTTCCAATGTTTGGAATTAATTGGATTTATATTCTTTTCTGACACTGATCCTGTCTCATTTGTGTTATTTAAGTTTTGGTCACTATCTTCATTAATGACATTAATTAATTTGGAGGTACTTCTTGTTACCATTTTGGAAGTATTTTCCGAGGTTTGGGGAGTTTCCGGAATGACCTTAAGTAAACTACCAATCTTGTTTAGTAATTCACTATGATTGTCACCTACTCCTTCAACTAAGGATTTAGTTTTCCTAAGATCTCTAATCTTTCGCTTAGCTTTCTCACTAACTTTGAAAGGTTTGAACAGTGGTTTTTCAATGGGAATACTTGGAGAGGCTTCTTCAACCGATTTTTGCTTAGAAACTACCTTAGTTTTAATGGTTTCTGGTAAAATTTGTAAATATTTATTGGTGTAGTAATTCACTATGATTGTCACCTACTCCTTCAACTAAGGATTTAGTTTTCCTAAGATCTCTAATCTTTCGCTTAGCTTTCTCACTAACTTTGAAAGGTTTGAACAGTGGTTTTTCAATGGCAATACTTGGAGAGGCTTCTTCAACCGATTTTTGCTTAGGAACTACCTTAGTTTTAATGGTTTCTCCTAAAATTTGTAAATATTTATTGGTGTAGTAATTCACTATGATTGTCACCTACTCCTTCAACTAAGGATTTAGTTTTCCTAAGATCTCTAATCTTTTGCTTAGCTTTCTCACTAACTTTGAAAGGTTTGAACAGTGGTTTTTCAATGGGAATACTTGGAGAGGCTTCTTCAACCGATTTTTGCTTAGGAACTACCTTAGTTTTAATGGTTTCTCCTAAAGTTTGTAAATATTTATTGGTGTAGTAATTCACTATGATTGTCACCTACTCCTTCAACTAAGGATTTAGTTTTCCTAAGATCTCTAATCTTTCGCTTAGCTTTCTCACTAACTTTGAAAGGTTTGAACAATGGTTTTTCAATGGGAATACTTGGAGAGGCTTCTTCAACCGATTTTTGCTTAGGAACTACCTTAGTTTTAATGGTTTCTCCTAAAATTTGTAAATATTTATTGTAGTTTTCCTGTTCCATTAGGCCTTTAATATCTTCAGAGGTTACTTCCTCATTAATATCTTGTTTTAAATGGGGTTGCCATTACAGGTTTGTTGTTACTGTCTTTGATATTCGGGAGTTGATATTTGGTCGTGGGAGGTAATTCCGATTGGATCATCTCACCATCTCTTACTTGCCAGTTGCTTATAATGTTTGTTGATGGATCACCTATGATGTCTTGCTTCCATGGGTAATCTATATCTTTTTTGATGCTGTAAGCATGGAACCAATCAAAGAAAAGGACATTAACTTTGACTCTTTCGACAAATTCGTAGAACTTGTCTTGGATCTGTTTTCTGTTTGTACCCCTGTAATTCTGGAAAAACCATCTCCTTTGAGGATCATTCACCGAAGAATCAAAATCTTTCCTAAGGGTTTCCATATCAATGCTAAAGTTGTCAGATAACATCATAAGGTTCCATAGAAGAGTATGTTGGGGATTGGATTGACTTTTGGTCGTCCTCCTGATGTTGGTTGTAGGTCATTCTTGGTATGCTAGAAGTGGTATCTAGTCCTTGGAGGTATACAGTAGGGAACTGGTTATGTAACTCAGATCTGGTTAGTCCTACTGGTATTGAACAGGTTCTAACTGAAAAAGACCTTCTGGCTGACTCGTATTCAGACCTAGAGGCTTTTATCCTTGATGAGAAGGAATTTCTCCTATTGAAGGCTATTTCTACCTTTCCGGAGTTATCCTGTTTAATGTCCTCAATAATTGGAGCGGGTCGGGGATCAGACGGTGTGGCCTTCTCCATGACCCATTTTTCGGGGAGAGTTACTTCATCCCATTTTATTATTCTTTTTAAAGAGACGTTGGCTTTTTTCATATCTGTAATAAATAAGGTTGTTTCTCCTTTTTGTGGTTGCAACAGGACTCTAGAGGCACAAGTGTTCATGACCTTGTACTGGATCCTATAGATTAGAGCCGCTGGGATTGATCCTTCTTTCATGTCAAGGCCATGAAAGTGGATGTTTAAGAACAAAGAGTCAAGAATGTTTCTGTCGATTAGACTCACTGTTTTATTTGGATAACAATTAAAATATACTGGACCCTGTCCTAGGATGGTTTCGACTGTTCCAATTAAGGAGTCTTCAAATTTATTATGCCTAATATCTCTTAGACACATTAACATTGCTGCATCTATGCCCATGTCTATTAAGGGCTTGATGGCTACTTGTACACAGCCGATGTGTAAATATTTATACTTTCGACTATGTTCATAAATTGAATTTTTTGAAAGTAAATGGAATTCTTCCCCTATGTCTTGCCCTAGAGGA
This sequence comes from Glycine max, assembly GCF_000004515.6. NCBI lineage: Eukaryota > Viridiplantae > Streptophyta > Magnoliopsida > Fabales > Fabaceae > Glycine > Glycine max. Next base: position 36,963,726 of record NC_038254.2, on the reverse strand, counting down.
ATATTGTTTTCTACTGTTTTGATTATATAATCAAAGTTGTGTTTATCTTTCATTGTTTCAGGAACGTATAGTTGATCCTGAGGGATTTCTGGGATGTTCTAGTCATCCATGTTTTGATTGATATCTTTGAATCGGACTTCCTCATCGAAGAGATTGTGTTTAGGGGCGACCTCTTGGGTCTGGTTATCTTGATCACTTAATAAGTTTGAATTTCTGGAAGAAGTTGATGAAGAGGAATTAGACCGAAAGGAAATACGCGAAAAAGAACGCAGGAGTCTAGACATGATTATAAAATCCTCTAATATCTTTGCCCTCATTTGGTTCCATAGAAATATTTCCATAAGTAAATACGTAACAAAATTTTCTGGATCTAAATTATTTTTAAGAAAAAACTCTTTTTTTTGTGGAAAATAGTTTGAACGGAAATCCTATAGCCACCAGTATATTATGTCTTGATATTTTGGTTAAACAGTACACCTTAGCCTTACTGCCCTTTATCCACCACGGGTCTTACTGCTACAGTACCATTCAACTAAAATATTAGACTGTTGTACTTCCAGGAAGTACTGTTCAAACATGTACTATACAAATTAAAATAAAATATTACTCATACTATACAAGGTTTCAGATCCATAAAATTTGTTAACATACATCCTTACGGACACTAATATATATATATATATACTATAATTCCTTCCAATTCTGTGAATTTCAATTGGAAACTGCAAAAGTTTATGTCATGGTGTTATGTTATTTTGTGTCTACATATTTCTAACTTAATAAATATAATATAGGTATCGATATAAGTAATTAAATTCATTAAAAAACACTAACCTAATTTATGTATAATGTGCAACCATATCTACTCATCATTCAAAAGTAAATAGCACAATATATGAAGATCTTTTATCCCTACCAAAAGCAACAAGGAATTTTCTCTGCAACTCAAAATTAATGTTCCTTCTAAATAAACTTTCACCTTAAACTGAAAAAATTAAGTAGGAGAGAATGTCCATTAAAGAATCATAGGCAAAAGAATGTACTATACATATTAATCTATGAATGTACTATACATAATAGACTTAATTGTACATTTGATGTCTTTACTTTATCGGTTTTCTTAGGAATGTTCATAAACTGATTTTATCAAATAACTTTATGAATTAATCAAGCAAAAAACTGAAAATCAAATAAACCAAAAGTTGAACAAATTAAAATTTAATAAACCCATTTGTTTTGGATAAAATCAGATTTTGGATTTCATTTTAAAATTCAATCTAATCCAATCCAAACCAAATGTATACATAAATATATTTATCTGATTAAAACCTTATATTAAAACTCACGTTTACATTTTTTTTTCTTCTATGGAGTATTTATAAAACTATTGCATAACTTATACTTATCATATAAAAAAAATTTATAAACTTTACCAGTATAAAAAGTCATGTATGTCTAGTTTTGGATAAGGTATGACTCAAAATCCAAAGTTAATCATATATAGAGAAAAGGATGTTCATACAAGACAAAAAACAAAAATCATTACACACTCTCGTTTTTCCATTAGTTTTCTCGGCAAATCAATGAGTTAAATTATAAGTGACCCCAACTTTTAAAGCTTATGAAGCCTATTTTGCAATGTTATCTCCCAAATTTGAGTAGCATCTCTACTACAATACCAGTTATGAAAACAATGCATGAATTCTAAAATGCAACACTTAGCAGAAGAGTCAATTTGTAAAGTTCATATAGCAATTCAATTCTAATCCATATATAACGTATTCTATATATATTCATATTCCCCAAGAGTCTACTTTTCAAATATAATTTTATTTTCATCAAACGGAATGTGAATCAAACAAAGTAAAAAGCTGTGTGAAGTATGTCAAAGCTGAAATTTGTAAAACAGCATGTGTGCACAAACTTTCAACACCAAATAATATAGAAATGACTCTAAGAGCCCATACTCATGGAGGATAGCCTCCCAAACCAAAATTGACATTAAAGAAAATAGAAACTTTCAATACCTTGAGAGATTTGAAGTCTTCTAGAGTTCAAGAAAATGCAAAACAAAATGGATTGGTGAAAAACCCTTGTCTGCTAGAGCTCCCTCCTTGAATTTGATGTCCAAGGGACAAGATTTGAGTTGTAAAGGTGAGAACTTGATGTAGGATGACCATGAAGTTACAGAGAGAACACAAGGCAAGAGATAAAAGCTCTCTTATCTCTCCTAAAACTCTAGAAGTGGCTGCGCATGAATGAGGACCAAGGGAGAGTTTTTACATTTCTTGTATTGTAACCCTACATCTTAGAGTTTTGGGTCGGGCCCCATTGGTCCATTAGGTTTTTGGGTCCAAATTTGTTTCACTAGGATTAATTAATGTTTCATTATTCATCTTGCAAGAGACTTTAATCTTCTATCTTTCATTATATTCTACTCCTCCCCATTCCATTATAATTGTCATGTAAGAGAAAAAAAATTCAAAATAATTGTCATTTTAGCTTTTTAATGTAACATTAATCAACTTTTTTTACTTATATTCTTAAAATATTAATGGTAGACAAAAAAAAATCAATAAATGAATTAATGATGACCTCTAGTTTCTTGATATATTAAAAAATTATTGTAGATTCCTATCATTAGTTAAGTGATAACGTGTCTATTAGAAATTTTAAAATATAATTTCATGGGATTTGTGAAATCACCAATCTTTATGTAAAAACTAAATTACAATTTCTAATAGTTAAAACTCACCTAAATCAATTAAAGATGAGTTTTTTAAATCCTAGAACCTTGTTGTGTCTCACCTCAATTCTTTTAGAAGAATGATCAAATATATTAATAATTGGATGGGCAATAGACAGAAGAAGTGCCATAGCACCAAGCCTTAGTGAGTTCAAACAAATGCAAAAGTAAAATAAATCCACAAAGTTACTCACCCATGGTACACCTTCATGAATCTGCCTCCCTTCCTAATATCCTGTATGCACCACCGAAGACATAGACCCACCTCTATGCTTAACACAATGTTGACCTCTCGTTCCCCTTTTTCAAAGTTTCAAAACGCTTCCCACTATCCTCGAACTTAGAAGTACAAATTTAATCTTTTTAGGCTAAATTAACATTAATTGTTTTTCCATGTACAGATTAGAGTATTCGATACTGATGAAGCATTTGCATAAGATATTTATACTTCAAAGCCAAATATCAGATGTCTAACAGCTTCAAAATTCAGAAATAAATTATTTTTCAACACCAAATGGGAGGTGATGTAAATCTGTTTACAACATTTCAGATTAGGGGCATCTATCAGGTTCTAAAGCTGCTAAGCTAATATTAAAATTGAGATACATGCAAATCTGTTTACATCATTTCAGATTAGGGACAAATCTCAGTTGAGAATATTACTTAGTTAGCTAAAGTTTGGCCCAGTAACTGATGTATGTAACAGAAGGACAAGATAATGTCCACACAAACAGACCATCAAAAAAGAAATTAAGGAACAAAGTAGAGAAACTAATGCAAAAAGTCCTGCAAATAAAGAGGAAAGACACAAAGATGCTCAAATCAATTTCATTTCCATGAATTCAATATGATTAAGGTCAGAATTCAATTTTAGGATTCTACGAATTTGATACCAAAACCATTTCTCTGTGACTAGCAAATCCTAGCAACATGTATTATTTACCATCTGTAGATCACGACTCCCAGATGTACTCTCAACTAGATGGGGTCGTGCACGGATATCATAGATAACCGGCCTCTTAAACCACGGAATTAAGAAGTGAGTTCCTTCAGGATAGACCTGCACGTTAACCAACATATCAATTTTACTCCCAACACCAGAACAGAACGTAAACAATGGTTAGACACTTATAAGTGATAACAAATCAACTAAGAAGGTAAATAGCTCTTCTGAAAAACATCAAGCATAACACCACAATCATAATTAACCAAAGCACTACAATGCAGTAAATAGCAAAACATTTTCAATTTTTTTCTTCATATAATAACCTTGTCTTTGACACCAACTAGACAGTTGAAAACAATGGCTCGTTGACCCAAGAAACTATTCTCAATTTTTTTCTTCCTATACAAACAGTACCTGCAGATCCAAATAGCAATAGGGTTTTTGATTCCGAGAAAAATTCCATTGATGAGCTGAAGAAGCTCCTGAAAGAGGAATTAGAGGACGTTTCCATCTGGGGCGTCCCTCTCTTGAAGGATGACAGGACTGACGTGATTCTCCTCAAGTTTGTTAGAGCGCAGGAGCTCCAAACACTCTCTGATGGAGGAAGGACTTCAACATCAACGCCCTTCTGGATGAAGATCTGGGTGATGACTTGGAGAAGGTGGTGTTCATGCACAGACATGACAGAGAGGGCCATCCTGTTTGTTACAACGTCTACGGCGAGTTCCAGAACAAGGATCTCTATCACAAGCCCTTGTCCTCTCAGGATAATCGAAACAAGTTTCTCCAATGGCGTATTCAGTTGTTGGAGCGCAGTATTCGGCACCTCGAGGATAATGAAGAAGAAGCTATAGTGTTTCACGAAACGCACACTAGGGCTCAAGTGGTTCACGAAATGAGACACTAGGGTTTGCGTTTGAGAAGAAGAATGGGAATGAGGAAGGCACACTACCTAGCTAGGTATGTAAACTTTGGAAAAGAGGAAGGGGCGCGAGAAAAAAAAAGTTTACTCCACAGAAGAGGAAGGGGGGCGAGAAAAAAAAAAGAGTTTACGACGGTCCCTTTTTAAAGCCCGACTTTGAATATCTTATTTTAAAGACGGGTTTGAAAAACCGCCTTTGAAAAATGGAAGGACTTCAACATCAACGCCCTTCTGGATGAAGATCTGGGCGATGACTTGGAGAAGGTGGTGTTCATGCACAGACATGACAGAGAGGGCCATCCTGTTTGTTACAACGTCTACGGCGAGTTCCAGAACAAGGATCTCTATCACAAGCCCTTGTCCTCTCAGGATAATCGAAACAAGTTTCTCCAATGGCGTATTCAGTTGTTGGAGCGCAGTATTCGGCACCTTGAGGATAATGAAGAAGAAGCTATAGTGTTTCACGAAACGTACACTAGGGCTCAAGTGGTTCACGAAATGAGACACTAGGGTTTGCATTTGAGAAGAAGAAGGGGAATGAGGAAGGCACACTACCTAGCTAGGTATGTAAACTCTGGAAAAGAGGAAGGGGCGCGAGAAAAAAAAAGTTTACTCCACAGAAGAGGAAGGGGGGCGAGAAAAAAAAAAGAGTTTACGACGGTCCCTTTTTAAAATTTGCCTTTTCAAGTTTAGCCTTTGTTTCTAATGGGTGAAGGTATCTGCATCCATACTCTTTCAATCACTATTTGCGTATTGACAGGGGATATTTACTTTTCTTTTTTTATGGAATGGGATAAGCAAACTAGATGTTTATTATAATCACCTATTTTAATTTCTTCAATTCATTTAGTTTCAATGAAAGTTATAATGATTGTAATCTGGATCTTCATGCATTGATCTCAACTTTAGTATCAATGTGGACTGCGGAACATTATAAGGTTCAACTCTGCTTATTAAACTTGCCGGCTGTAGCATGGGTTTTCAGTGAAGACATCAAAATCACAAGAAAACTTAATTGGAAATTAGGGAATTAAACAAATCATGAAAAAATCACTTTTGTAACCAGTTATGACTTTTGTGATGAATAGGTTTAAGTGCAATAGTGCAGTATTTCCAAGATGTATCGCTTATTGTCTTATGATAGTGTGCTCAATGCAGAGGTGAGACCTGCCACAGACGAAGAACTTCCATCTCCATATATTGAAGAATTTCGGTAATTCTCTGAATTTTTTGTGATTGAAATATTTTATCTAATAATATGATGTTCCTTTACCAAAGTGAGGAGCTTCACACTCTATTCAGGGGCTGAACATACTGCTTCATGTTAACTTTCATTGACTTTATTTCTTTTTTCAAATAAATTTATCTCAGATACTTAGCTTATTACAAACACGTATGGTAGAAAAAGAATAAGACCACGTGCATTCTTTATTATACAATTTTTCTTCTAAATATTTAGTGGATTAAAAATTAAACTTGAAATTATGGATTAAAAGTTATAAGCAACAATTACAACTTTATTGTGTGACTAATTATGATTTATAAGTTTAACTTAATTTATCTCTAAATGTGATTAGAAGAGTGATTGCTCTTAGAGTGTTACTTTGTGTGTTTTTATGTTATGCCTATTTAAGTAAAAGGTCTGAATTTTGTAAAAGCAGTTTTTGATGTATTTTTTATTTGCTTGCTAGTTACTACTTTGTGTAGATGTTAACATTTCCATGTTGCATTACAGGTGATTGCTTCATGAACTGGCAAGAAAAGGATTCCTGCCATTGATATCCACTTGAACGATGGTGATAAGTGGATGTGTGCTGGCCATGAGGTGCGTGTAATGGACACTCCTGGTCACACCCAAGGTCACATTCATGCCCTATTTGCTTTAGTAATTCTTCTTAATATTGTAAAGTATTAAAAAAATCTGGTTTCCTTTATGTGGTTCATTTTTCTAGTGTTCTTTTTATTTATACCGTATGCAGGCCATATAAGCTTCTATTTTCCTGGATCTGGGGTAATTTTTACCGGAGACACTTTTTTCAACTTATCATGTGGCAAGCTCTTTGAAGGAACCCCACAGCAGGTTGTTTTAAATTGTACTTGTCCCTTTTTTCTTTTTTTTTTCTTTTAAGGTTTGAGATTTCTATCCAGTAATAGGTTGTTGCATCTTCGCACGTGTCTTATTTTTATATCTTGTTTTATCCCCTTGCTAGAAGTGTTTGATGTTGGATCGAGTGGCCTCAGAATAATTAAGAAGGGGGGGGGGGTTGAATTAATTGTTCCTAAACCTTTACTAATTAAAAAATTACTCTTTCAAGGCTTTTACTAAATTGTTAAGAGAATGAGGAGTAGAAGAGAAACTTAACAGAAAGTAAGTAGAAGAGAAACTTAACAGAAAGTAAAAGCGGAAATTAAATGCACAGCGGAAAGTAAAAGAGTAGGGAAGAAGGAAACAAACATACAAGAGTTTTTATACTGGTTCGGCAACAACCCGTGCCTACATCCAGTCCCCAAGCGACCTGCGGTCCTTGAGATTTCTTTCAACATTGTAAAAATCCTTTTACAAGCAAAGATCCACAAGGGATGTACCCTCCCTTGTTCTCTTTGAACCTAGTGGATGTACCCTCCACTAGAACTGGTCACAAGAGATGTACCCTCTCTTGTTCTCAGTCAAACCCAAGTAGATGTACCCTCTACTTGTACCACAAAGGATGTACCCTCCAATGTGTTGAGACAAAGATCTCAGGCTGTTAAACCTTTGATACTTTGTGAATGGGGATACAAAAGAATTCTCAGGCGATTAGTCCTTTGAACACTTTTGTATTAGGGAAAGGGAAGAATCAAAAGAATTCTTTGACTGTGTCATTTTGAATTCTTTGACAAGGGAGAAGGGAGACACAAAAGAATTCAGGTGGTTAGTCCTTCGTTCTTTTGGAAAAGGGAGAAGAGAGACACAAAAAGAATTCAGGCGGTTAGTCCTTGGCGAATTCTTTTTGGCAAAGGGAGAAGAGAATGAAAAGATGAATAGCACAAGTTTTCAAGGTTTAGAAAACCAAAAAACTTCAGAAAGTTTTTGGTACAAAGAAGAAGAAGAAGTTCAAAGAGATTCAAGGCTTGTAAAGGATTGATTGGAAAAGTAAAAGTGTGAAAGAATGAATTGAATTGAAAATGCAAAACAAAGCCTTGCTTTTATAGACTCTTCATGTCTGGTCAAGAAGACCATTTAGAAGAGTTATAACTTTTAGAAAAACTTAAAATCAATTTGAAAAAGTCAAAACCTTTTTGAAGAGTTACATCTTTTGATTTATCAGAAACAGTCACTGGTAATCGATTACCAAATTAGTGTAATCAATTACACAAAGCTTTCAAGTGAAAGGATGTGACTCTTCACATTTGAATTTGAATTTCAACGTTCAAGGGCACTAGTAATCGATTACCAAAACATTGTAATCGATTACAGCTTTTTGAAAATAATTGGAACGTTGTAAATTCAGTTTGAAAAATTTTTCAAACTCATTTTGCTACTGGTAATCGATTACAACAATACGGTAATCGATTACCAGAGAGTAAAAACTCTTTGGTAAAAGGTTTTGTCAAAAATTCATGTGCTATTCAAAGTTTTGAAAAAATACTTTTTAATACTTATCTTGATTGAGTCTTCTCTTTATTCTTGAATCTTGAGTCTTGAATCTTGATCTCGATTCTTGAGATCTTGAACCTTGAATCTTGAATCTTGATTCTTGTCTCTAGACTTTCTTCTTGAGTTCATGAATTCTTCTTGATTCTTATCTTGAACTCTTAAATTGTTTTTGGTTCACTTGAGTTCTTCTTTGATTGATCTTTGAGCTTTTTGTCATCACCTTTGTCATCATCATTATTATCATCAAAACACCTTTGAATCACCTTTGATTCACCATGAAGCTTTGCTTCTACAATCTCCCCCTTTTTGATGATGACAACTTCTGAAATCAAGAAATACACACACACACTTTTTCCTAGTCGATCACTCTCATAAATTCTCCCCCTTTGTTTTTGAATTTATGCTTATCTTAAAATTAAATTAATTACTCATGTGAGTTCTTGATTTAATCTCATTTCTCTCCCCCTTTGGCATCAACAAAAAGCCAAAGTGCGTATCAAAATTTAAGTATGCAAATATAACTAAACATTCATACAGCAACCATGAAAAACTATCAATCAAATCATGAAATAAGAACCATGAAACAACAATCATAAATAGATTAATTATGAAATCCACATAGTCAAATAACATACTTGTTCAACCATACCATGCAAATAAGGAAATAGTAAATTGTTCAAATACCATAATAATATAGCCAAAATACATGAGAATAGAAAACAGTCAAACAAGATATCATAACTATTCATCACACTAAAAATATAATACTCCATAGAATGTCATATAATCCAGAAAGTCATTCATAATATTCAAATAAAACATATATGAAAAAAAATATAAAACACAATATCAAATGTAAGTACATACCACTAGTCATATATTATTAAAGTAATTATGTTTAAAACACACAATCATAAATAACCAAGAGCAAGTCAATATAATCATCATGTTTAGTCATACTAAGCAAGTATTAAAAGAAATACTAAGTGTTCAAATGTCATAAAAACATAGCCAAATACAAGTTAAAAAAAAACAAAATATAATTATAATCTAAATCTATTATCAGAGAATCAAAACTTAATTCTAAGTAACAAAAATTAGTTATGAACACATACATGGTAACTAATTACTTATCTCAATTATTTTAGCATATTAATATAATTTTGACAAAAATCTAATCATGTCAAATTATATAAAAATGAATAAACATACAATAAATGTATTCATACAAGAGAGAAAAACTTATAAAAATAAAACAAGATAATAAATCATCCTCACATTATAATAGAAGCATATGTGCATAAATAACAAATAAGTCATAAGTCATCAAAACACAAATCATTTGTCTAAGTTACTTGCATCTAGAAATTCTAATTCTCTTCTAATGGTGTAGAAAGAGTCTTTAGTTAGTGGTTTTGTGAAGATGTCTACAAGTTGGTTTTTAGTATGTACAAATTTTAAAACACAGTCACTTTTTTCCTAAGACTAAGTGCTAATTGACTATCAACACATACCAAGATGAGTTATTTTTAACATAGATTGTTTCATCACATCAAAATAATTTTATTTGAAATAAAATATAATAGTTTTGAAAAGCATAAAAAATATTTTGAACAATCAATCAAGTAATTCAAATACATCAAACAAGAATTATACAAGGATTGAAGGATATAGATAACAGGCATCATCAAACATTCAGATTTGTTAAAGATAATTTAAAAACTTAGAAAGTTCAAAGAACTCAATCAATCATGTAATCATTATTTTCTCTGAAACCTACATGCTCAATATCTTTATCATGCTCATGCTTGATAACACATTTTTCAGAATCAAAAAGATACTTTATATATGAAAATTCTTATAAGAATAAATAAATATATCATAATGGATTTAAAAAAAAAAATTATGAATGAACCTTAGCAAGTAATTCACATGTCATATTAAAAATTATGCAAGAGATATAAAACCATACATAACCATTCATAAATGACTAATCACATATCACATCAAAAATCATGCATAATCATTTTAAAAATATATATTATCAAAATAATAAACATAACTTTTAAGCACAATCAATCGTCAAACATTTCAAATTAATTAAATTTAATTAATAATCAACTAACTATACACAATATTTTAAAAAATTCAAATTTCAAAAATTTTAAATTTCTAATTTCAACTTCTAGTAACTTCCTTTTTCAACTTCCAACTTCCAATAACTTCCACTTTCATTTTCCAACTTCTAGTAACTTCCAACTTTCAACTTTCAACCATACCATCCATAACTGATATATATATATATATATATATATATAGGCTCTAAAACTATATGTGTTTTTGTTCTTGAGTTGCAGATATAGAATTTCCTTTGACAGGGTGAGTTTTCTGCATTTTTTATTTTTCTTCATTTATTTTGATAATGTTGACAGGGCATTGCTTGATTCATTTGGTTCAGCTTGTCAGTTCAGGACCTCACTGGCTTGCCACTCTTTTCTCACTTTTTTAAGTTATAAAGATATTTACATGAAAAATCTCAAAGTTTCTTTCATTTAGTTTATGTTATTGTTTGGTAGGCATGCTAATTTAACTTAATTTATTGCTTTTCTCAACATGTTCCTTTCTTTAAAAGTGTTTTAGTCTCTATCTCAGCTGCATGCCTGCATGTTTTTTTGTTGTGGTATTATTGGTTAATAGATATTTGTCATATTTTTAGCAGTATAATGGATGAACAATTGAGGATACTAAAAGTCATTGTTGTGCAAGGCCAAAAATTAGTGATCCGGGATTCAAGAGCAATGACCCTTATGTTGTTGTCAAGCTAGGGAATCAAGTAACTTGGGTTTACATTTCAGTTTTGTCTTATATCTTTTTTATGTCAACATTATGTAGCGTTTTTAAAACATCTGAACGTTGAAATGATTCACTAATTATCATGTATATCAGACAGCAAAGACCAGGGTCCTTCATTTTTGCTTGAATCCTGTCTTATTTATTTGCATTTGTAAATATACACTTTTGTTTGTTGACGATTCATTTTGCATTTTGGAAAGAAAAAAAAAGCTTGAGATTGAAAATTTAGGACTTGTTAGTTAACAGGTCAGGGTCAGACCTCTACCTATTTTCTTCTATGTATCAATATGATAACCTAATAAGTAAAATGGTAAACAATAAGGGTGTAGTAATTAACTCACCACTTGTATCTTTGTGAGTTTGGCCACATTCAATTTGCAGCCAAAGATAACCATTACCACATTACTAACCGGTTTAGTGGTATATATCTCCTCCCAGACAATTTACATGCATTTTATTATAACATATTGATAAGTTTTGTGGCGAAATATTTGAAATGGTGAGTTAAATTAGGTTGTAACTATGTTGGTTTTTGGATAGGAAGTATTTGATAAAGATTTTTTGAAGGCTGATGACAAGATGGGAAATAGTTTTCTAAACCTTCAACCATCAAACTCTGCAGCCAGATAAAGATTTTTAAAGGTGTACTTATCATATTTTCAATTAATTTTCTAATTATATGTACTTATCATATCTTGATTTAATTTTTAAAATAAGTATATGTACTTGTCATATTTTTAATAATGTGTTGTTAAAATATAAATTTATATATAAATAAATTGTTAATATTAATTTAATATAGATAAATTAATAATGAAGTTTCTACATCGGTGCTTACGTGATAGACGTCGTGTTTAATGCTTTCTACATCGGTCGTATCACAACAGCCGTCGTAGAACACGTGATAAACGACATCGTGTTTGTGCCAGCAATGTCGTAGAAAAAAAGCTTTCTACATCGGTCGTAAAATGACCGTCGTAGAACACGTCATAAACAACGTCATGCCTTCGACAACAACGATGTAGAAAGCAATACTTTCTACATCGCTGCTGTGGTAGGCACGATGTTGTTTATGACGTGTTTCTAAGACGGTCATTGTACGACCGATGTAAAAACTCATCCTTTACAACGACATTCGTTTCAAAGACGCGCGCCCACCGTCTTTGAAAACTCATTTCCACCGATGTAAAATGCTGTTTTTCTAGCAGTGCCTACACTAATTAATTAGTTAATTTGGTGTTCAAAACTCTAATTTCTAAGGTTTTGACTAAACTTGTTTCTTTTTACAAAATTGTCATAAATTGGTCGACTTACAACTCCTTACTTTGACTTTGATTGACTTACAACTCCTTACTTACAACTCCTTACAACTTTTTACAACTCTTAAAACCTTTACTTCAATTTCTAATTTATGAAACCTACTACCAAATCGACTCATCATCCAAAATTAAATAGTACATAGTATAGGAAGATCTTTTATCTATACCAAATAAAAAATTAGTTCTGATGGAATTCAAAATTTCTTTACCTTCAATTTTTTATCTATGAAACCTTTACTTAAAACTAAAAAAGATAACATAGATTTGGCCAACTTTTTTACCCTTCACATACGCACACACACACAAAAAAATGTTGTCCCTTTTATTGAATTTGTACCCTGTAGCTTCCTCCTTGAGAAGGTAGGTTGGATTCATGTTACTTTTTTATGAAACCCAACCCTAAACAACTTTGTCACAAACAAGTTGATTTTGATTAAGTGAATTGGTTCTGAACATCTAAATTTGTTTTAAACTTTTTAAAACTGAAGTTTTAAATAACGACAAAATACAAATTATGAAAAATCACCTTGAAGCTTGTCACTTAGCAGGTGCATCATGAAAGTGTTATGGTGATATTGCTTAACAATTAAGTACTTAATCTCAATAAGTCAACAATGACATTCGAAGAAATCGAAATACGTTATGGAGGGGATGTACTATAGCCAATGTGTGGAAGGCAATAGAAAGAATTGGAAACCTTAATCTAATGCTAAGTGTAGAGAGTGAGAGAGAGAATGGGAACTTAGTAACTCATGAAAGACTTTGAAGTCTGAACAAGTTAGTGAATGTGTTAGCACTAATATTTGAACTTTTAAATATAAAAAATATGTAAACATATAAACAACAATAGTAATTCTAAAGACATGTCACATCAATGGGTCTATGGGTTTGGTTCATGGGTTTAAAAATTAACACCCGTGACCCAACCCATACTTGAATGAGTTTGAACAAGTTGGAGTTGACCTCTAGGCAAGTGTACCTATACACATAATTAAAAATGTATGTAGAGTATCGTTACCACAATAACTTGACTCAATGCCTAGAACTTTCAATTTATCCACTATTTAAATGAACAAAATTTCATTTGATTGATTTGAAATTAAAACTTGATTTGTTATCGACTAGAATAAACAATCTCTAAAAATAGAAAAGTTATATTTTTCATTAAATATGATTCAAATAGAGTTTGAGAACATTAAATATTATTAAAACCATTTGTATTTCGAAAATACCCAAAACATCAATCTCATATAATAAAAGAGGTGTTCTATCCCAATTTCAAAGTTCATGGTTAAGGAGACATCATTTCTTCTTGTCCCCAATTTCTTGGAAAAATATTCTGAATTTTACAACTTACCACATATCCATAGAATGATAAATCATAAAATCTTGATACATATAAAGCAAGCCTCTTATAAAATTAATATATTAAAACAAATCCCTAGGTCATAACACATCAACCATCCAATTTCAATTCCAAATAAAATCATGACTTTCCAATCACAGTCTATTCTCACATCATTCAAATGGTTGGACTGGCCACAAAAAACATTAAGAGTAAAAAAGGACACAATAAAATAGGATAGAACTTATCAGTTGACGATGTTTTTCGGTCGACAATGGTCAAGGCTATTTTTGGTCGATGGCAAGGCCATTTTTTGGCTGACATATGCTAGGTTTTTTGGTCGACATCAAGCTAGGGTTTTTGCCAAAGTCATTTTATGGATATTGTTTTGTTCAAATAGGCTAGGTTTTCGGTCAACATTAGTCATTGTTATTTTTATGCTGACATCGGCTAAGTTTGTTTTTTGTTGATGGCAGCTAAGGGTTTGTTCAACTGACGTAGGCCAAGCTTTTTCTCATCAACATTAGTAGGTGCTACTTTTTAACCGACGTCAAGCAAAAAAATATCACCAGCCTATGTTGTCCAAAAAAGTCCAAGCCGGCGTTTGCCAAAAAATTGCCCCAACTGACATCCAATCAAAAATAGTCTCGATTGATGTCGATAAACGAAATTAATTGAAAATGACTTTCGAATCGTTCAAAAGCAAGTAAAACTTGGAAATTCCGCAGCACGGGATTAAGTTAGGCCGAACTCAGAAATATGATTCAATATCATTCCTATGTTCATTCTCTTATAAATAGAAATGGGGAAATTTTTTTGAATAGTTTGTATGCGACTATAAAGGAATGCGAAAACACACAAAAACAGGGATGAAGAAAAAAAAAATAGAGCAACAATACAAGTGAAGTTTAATAGCACCAATCCAATTTACCAAGTCACAAGATTGGCCTCCTAGAAGCCTTCTGACCATTAAAAGGTTCCTTTCTTCTTGGGAGTCAATTTCTTCACTAGATTCTTCCCCTTTTGCTTCTTCACTTTCACTAGAGGAAGGTGAAGTAGTAACCTCATCTTGGCTACTATAAATTTCTTGGCCCTTCATAATCATGGTTTTCTTTAGTTGCCAAACGGTCATGTAAAAGTTTCCATGAAAAAGACAAGACTTTATTCGGAGAGCTGCTCTTCCAAATAGACTTAAACACAATTTAATTTTAATCAACATTTATGAGATTCACACTAGTTCTAATATGACAGGCTGAGGCTACAAAAAATACTTGACAATTATATATGCTACAGTAAACACTTGAGAAAGCACACTTTTCTCTGTCTAATTGAACTAGCAACAACCTTTGCCTCAACTGTTCTAATAGTGTATCTTCCAAAAGAAAAAGCCAACATTTTGTAAATATATATGTATACCATGTTATGAAAAATAAAAAACCCTTTTCCTCATGACCATATCATATCCAAAATGAGCATTTTGATGTTAAATTTTTATGTGATAAAAAATTGTACATTTAAAATAGTGGGAATTAAATTATAGAAAAAAAGTGATGAATCGATGAAATTCAAAAAATTTAAGGGTGTACATCAATTGGATTGGATTGATTTTGAAGAGAAAATTGTTTCAATCCTATGTTTTGCTTATTGAGCCTTTTTTTGTTTCTCAACTTGTCTTCGAACCATTTATTCAAAAGAAGAAAAAGAAAAAGAAAAGACGCATTTTGCTTCAATTTTTCCGAGGTGATCGACAACTTGGATTTCAATTTTTCTGACTATTTATTGGAGTAAATCGGCTTAAAATATACCTAGAAAAATTCAGATAGTAAAGAAATCACAATTGAGACTATTAATTAGTAAAGTATATGTATATGGTTAAAAGATCTTCATTGTTAATCATTGAATTACTAGTATGTGGCACACTCTTTTTCCTAGGATTCTTTAGTTGCTCAAACCTCTGCCATATCAAGGTGAAAGCTACAAATTTTAGCCAAATAGGTACAAATTCAATAAAAGAGACATCACTTTATATTTTGTGCCTAAAGGATAATAAATATAATAATTAAGAAAAATCTCCTACTTTAATTTTTTGAGTTTAAGGTAAACGTTTGGAAGGAAAAAAAAGGAAGGAAATGTAATATTCAATAACATAATTTTTTAATTTGGTAGAAGAATAAAAAATCTTCTTATACTGTGTTCTTTACTTTTGGAAGATGAGTCAACTTGGTAGCATGTTATACTTAAAGTATATTTGTCTTTTTAATGAATACAGTTTTCCAATAAGACCCTAAACACAACCATAGGTTCCAAATAATGGCCTAAATTTGGTTAAAAATTACTGATCCATGTTTGAAACAATGTAATACATACTCAAACAAACACTTATATATAGTGTCTCACCCGAATTTCAATATAAATAATAAATAGTTAGCGAAAAAAGTGTTGCACACATTCCTTGAACCACCATAGGCACTACAAGAAAATTGCCTTATACCTACAAACATGAATTAGTGTAGGTAAACTTTAAAAATACTTTATTACCTACCATTGTTTAATGTAGGTTAAATTCAAAGACTTATACTTCCAGTTTTTAGTATAGGTAAATCTTGGAAAAGTATAAAAAAAATTACCTATAACTATGTAGTGTAGGTAAAACCTTATAAAAACTTATACCTACAGCTAAATTGTAGGTAAAATAAAAAAGATTTTTACTTACAAATGGATGGATAGTGTAGATAAATTAATGAAATTTTCAGATACTACTAGTATTTAATGTGAATTTGGTGTTTACTCTTATTTTAATTGTCATTGTCGGCTTCTGCGCCCTCCTCTCCGCCTTCTATTACACCTAGTTTGTCGTCGACATGCCCGTCGCCGACGGCGCCTTCAGGTACCTCCGCGTCACCTTTGGTCCGTGCTTTCCAATGTCACCCTCGCCATAGGCTTGACGGCGTACCTAGGCACCACAATCGGAATCTCCTCCGCCAAATGGTGCCTCACGGTGCCATCTCTTCCCAAAGGCTTCAAGGAAATAGACTTCGTCGCTGTCGCCGTCATTTTGCTCGTCACTCTCGTCATCTGTTACTGGTGCTTTCCGCAGTTCTTACAATGAAGCTTCATTCTCTGTCTTGAGACTCTTGTGTTATTAATTACAGTATAAACCTTAGGGTTTTCTCATTCCTATCTTCTACAAATTCTCCTACAAGGCTAGAAATATTTCTGAGCAAATATACCAGATTTTGATTTTGATTCTTTTAGCATGCAACTCTATATTAATGCTGCTGCATTGTAATGATCACATCTGCAACTTACTGTAATACGGCGTAGCTTAGGCATTTGAATGCTTTTTGAATCACTGTATTTGGCGTATTTGGTTTGGCCGTTAGCCAATTCAATGCGTGGATATATATCGCACACCTACACAAACACACCTACACCGGAGATATATATCAGTTATGGCTTTGTGTTCAGTTTTTCTCAATCTTCATCTTCTGCTTTTTGTTTGTTTGACCATAGAAGCGTTAGGTGTGGCAAAGCCTTCAGTAGCTAGTTACCTTAGCCAGGAGATACTGGCAAAGCAAGAACCTCATAGAGTGCATGGATTACCTGTGCAGCCTCCGGTGAAGTTCAACAATATGGTGGTTATATCACTGTCAATGAAACTCAAGGAAGAGCACTGTTCTATTGGTTTTCCAAGGCCACTCACAAACCAGAACAAAAACCCGTTCTCTTATGGCTCAATGGAGGTACTTTTTTTTTACTAACCCAGCTCTTCATGTATATATTTCTATTGCAATCGTTTTTATTTAGTGTTGACTCTCATGACTAATACATGATAACTTAACAAAAGGTAAGGGTAATTTCTAGTGAATTCATCATTTAAATCTTATAGGCTAGTTTAATCTTTATCTTTTGACTTTAACATGTATTAAAAGGAATAGAGAGAGATGAATTTCGTGATAATTTATGGAAATGAATGAAAGATAGTAGTTATTTCACACTTAAATTATAGGGATCCTGAATGTAATGAAGCTTTTAATTTTTCTTGATGTCAAGAATCACAAACCAAAAGGTCAGGAAGTGAGTGCAGTAGGAGTAAACATTGATAATCACATGAATGAAGGCAGTGGCTGGATTAACTCAGCATAACAATGCAAAGCCTATTGTTGATTCCAGTTTTTCCAAAGCTAAACCAGAAGATTCTTTGGATTCACAATTCAAACCGCTAGAAGCTTGACAACTAGTTTCTGTCTTCACTATTTTATTCTTGTTTGGTTGCTCAAATTAAATGCATTGCTCTAATTTTTTAACATTGCTATTTTTCTTTCTAGGGGAAAACACACCCAACTCAATTTTTTTTGCTTTTGATGTCCACCCCAACCCAATTATGTGTGTTAAAGTTGTATTAGCAGTGTGATTTGTTATATTTTGTGAAAACTGGGAATTTCATTTTGTAATTGTCTCTTTGTGTACTGGGCTGGCTTTATTGCAGAAGGAAAGGAGACACTCTCTTGTTTTGTTACTGCCTTTTCTCACACTCGGTGTCTTATAGATGAAAATGTATGTTTCTACCATTTTTGTTTGTTTTCAAAATTAATACACTAATTTCAATTGAACCTTTCTCTTTTATATTGGGATATGATTGATGTTTAATAGCTTTGTCACAGCTTAGAGGGCAATGCTGGTGCACTCACAAATTTTGAGGTCCTTCATTTCTTACGAGCTAAAGGAGCTTCAAAGGATCCAACAAGAGTTAATGCCAAAGTAGCGCAGTTTGAATACAAGGTTAGATGTGATTTTTCTAATAAATGGGAATACTTGTAAGTTTTATTGGTAGATGAATGCTCTATATATCTAGCAGGTTTATGATTATTTGGTTGACACTGCTGCTTCAATTCAAACAAGAGAGAGCATCAATGAGTTATTGACAAGTGTTAAACAGCATGACCTGGCAAAAACTGAAGTTCTGAACATATTAAACATTGGACTAGCTGCTGATTTTGAACTATACCCAGTACGTATCAAAATTTTGATTTTCCAATTTATGTTACACATAAGCATTTAGTTAGAAGTTTTTAGCTCGCAAGATATTATAAAATCAACCTATGTCGAAGCATAGGTTGATGTCGAAAGATATTATAAAAATACATACCTTTCATACACAAACAAACATATTGCTAAATCCTACAAGATCATATTGTAGGTTGATTTTTTGAACATTCATGTCATTTAATTATGCTAGTATCAGAAATAAGTAAAACATATTAACAAATGGTAAAGATTTGGTTTATAAGCTAATAATTTGTTCAACAATGACGAAATTTTGTTATATTTAATTTCTAAGTCAATGTATCTAGTCTATTGATTCTCTTTTCAAGATCCAATACTCCTCCAATAAACTGCCTTGATTCATTTATCTCATTTCCATCTTTATAATCTTCCTCCAAAGCCTCCATCAGTTTTTCAACGGTGTCTTGGGAAGGATTTCCAAATAAAATAGTTTTCAAAGGAGAAAATTCAGGTGGAAACACCAGCATCATTGGATAGACTGCTTCCACCATCCTGCATAACGTGTGGTGACATCTCCCTCAAAAAAGCCAAGCAGGAAAATCGAAATTCCCGTTAGATTTGAGTATGTTGTAATTTTTCCATGCAATGCCTTTGGTTCCAAAAAATGTAGCCAAACAATCTAAAACTTCTTGATGCATTCTAAATTGCATAGCCACTCTTTATGTGATAGGTACTTTTGTGTAATACATTTGTGTGACAACTAGCATTGAAACTCTCATGCATATAGCAAAAAAAAAACTATTTTTATTTATCCAACATATTGAACATAAGGGTGCTAAGGAAAGTAGTCCCTAGCTGAATCCAGGGCAAATCTCCTACCCTCAATTTTCAAGGGATTAAGCTTGTGCCACCCACATACCATAGGTTTTTCATAGGTTTTTCATGGTAGCTAGGCTGTGGTTGCAAATTTGAGAATCTCTCCTATACCCAAATATGAACCAAGTAGTAAAAGGGTGACCAAAGAGTTACCTCTTATCATCAGCCAAACTAACTATTGTTTTCTTCAACAGACCTAAATCATTTTATATGTTGGCTTAAAATATTGGTCGCAAAGCTTATTATCTACATCAAGGAAAACATACTTGCTCACCAAGCCATTGAGAGAGAAATCAATCTCTGCCAACCAAGTTGCAAGGAATGTTTCATGCTCCATTTCATTCCCACTATCGACAAATATCCACCCTTGCTAATGTATAAACCCCATCATTTTTATTCCTTGTAGTTTGTTTTCCTATTGTATGTATCAATTTCTTCTCCACCTTTATTATTTCCTAGCTTTGAAATGGGGTGAATACGGGATCATGAACTATTGGAAAATTCTCCAACTCCATCACATCCTCCAAGGTGTTTTTTTTCTCACCTTAGGGTAACAAAAAGGTATTTGTCTCAGGACACCACTTCTCAACAACCCCAAAACAAATGTTTTAATTTTTTACAATGAAGCACTTGGGTTGAAAACATGTGTTTTGGATTGTTGTGAAGTTGTGTCCTTAGACATATACCTTTTTGTGTTCCTAGGGTGAGAAAAATGTCACCTTGGAGGATATGATGGTGTTGGAGGGTTTTGCAACTATTGGTGATCCTGTCTTGACCCCATTTCAAAGCTAGGAAATGATGAAGGAGGAGAAGAAATTGATACATAGAACAGGACAACAACAATCTCCAAGGAGTACAAAGAGTGGGGTTTATATAAACATTAGCATGGATGGATTTTTGTCAATAGTGGGAGTGAAATTGAGCATGAAACATCCCTTGCAACTTGCTTGGCAATGATTGGCTTCTCTCCTAGTGGCTTGGTGAGAAAGTTTGTTTTTCTTATTGTTGTTCATCTTGCTGGAGAGAATCAGCTTTGTGACCAACAGTTTTATCCAACATATAAAATTATTTTGGTCTATCGAAGAAAACAATAGTTTGTTTGACTGGTAATGAAGAATTGGAATTGTAGTTAACTCTTTGGTCACCCTTTTTCTACTTGGTCCAAACTTGGGTGTGGGAGAGATTAAAAAATTAGCAACCATAGCCTATGCTGATTACCAATGAAGAACATAAGCTATTTAGGTGGAACAAGCTTAATCAATTGAAAATTGACGGTGCGAGATTTTCCCTGGACTCTACTAGGGCAATTTTCCTTGGCACCCTTAATCATGTTCAATTTGTTGGTAAGTTTAGGTCTTTTAATCCAGAAACGGAAACTTGGTTACCATGTGAGAGTAATTCGGATAAATGAAAATAGTTTTGGTTGTTATATGCATGAGTATATCGATGCTTGTTTGCAACAATGTATTATACAGAAGTACCTACCACATAGAGAGTGGCTATGCAATTTGGAATGCATCAAGAAGTTTCAGATAGTGTGATTGCATTCTCTGGCACCAAAGCTATTGCATTGAAAAATTACTACATACCCAAAACACATGCACATAAACACATTACTCCATTAATGCATCACACAGTACTCTATTTGAAAATGGATCTTTTACTCTGTGCCTGCAAGGACTGCTGACCCTTCCACCTGATAGTTCATCACATCAAATAGACAAAATATATCATAAGATATAAGTCTCAAAGTTCATAAATAGAGAGAGCCACACGGTCAAAATAAGCAAACTAACCATGAATGTAGAAACAAATATTGAAATAAATAATAGCACTATTATGTGTTGTGGAGCTTTCCAATTTTTGTACCTAACACTCGATTTTCTTGTTAACCAAGGCCAAAAAGACCACCTAGACGAGACTTGTCAACCACTTGAGAGCCTAACCGAACTTGCTTAGATTATAATTTTGCTCTTAGGAACTTACAATGTTATTACCTCGGTGAAATTTAGTTGCAACTGGTAATCCTAGTTACATAATGGATGTTCAACTCTAACTTCTTAAGCTCTATGATTACCTTCAAAAGTGATATGAAGATTTAAGTTTAAATTAGTCTAACCCATTCATTTTGGACACTACACTTTGCGTTTAGTGAAATTTTCGCTGTATGTGTGGGCTTTTTATGAACTCCTATTCTATTGTCTCTGACCTCACATTTTCCCTTTGTACCTAATGCAATCTCAACTGACATTAACCTTATATTATTGTTGGGACTGATCACTGATTCTCTGTTCTAAACGGATGAAAAGAATATTCTGCAAAGAGAATTGAGAGCAGCACCGGTAATTATATTTAAACTCATGTCATCTCGTTACCTTGAAGAATGCACCCCAGATTTCCTCTTCCTCAGCAGGTACTGCAATAATCTTATTCTTTGGATTCTCATAGCGTCTCAATCCTCCAACTGATGTAGAGTAGAAACATCATGTACAATTTACAGAATAACAATGTCAATAGTGAGAGAATACTTACAATCATGGGGAACAAAAAGAAACAGAACATAGACAACGCCAATGTAAAAATCCTCATATTATGAATTATCATCATCTTGAAGGGGAGGGAAGAAATGATCCAATTCGGGATCACTTAGAACAAATAGTTGCCAAAATGCTGAGGAGTGTGATATGCTGGAAAAAAAAAAAGAAACTCACCTCGAGGGAAAGAAGCAAGTGACTTGCCAAAAGAACCTTTAAGCAATATAATTTACTTTACTTGTGATATGCTGGAACAATCAGAACATTGAATACAAGCCAACAATAGCGGGGGAAGATATAATTTACTTTACTTGTTTGGTGAACAATATATAAAATTTGGTCAAGTGAGACAGCAATATAAATACTATGTACCAACTAATACAATATCTATGCCTTTTTATATAGCTTTGCATTAAAAAAGTAATAGAAAATAATATGTATATATACTGGGAGTATATTTTATTATTATTATTAAATCATAAATTATGATAAATATTAATTTTTTAATTTTAATAATAGATATTTTTAATAGGGAATAATAAATATTTTAAAAGCTATATAAAAAGGGATTTTAATTAATTAACAACTTAAAAGGAAGTGTAGGTTAAATTTATATATGCATTGTTTTTATCCTCCTCCATGATGTAAATCAAGTTCAATGAAACAATGCAACTATTTGTAATACTATTAATTAAAAAATAATATTAAAATAAAAAATAAATGTTTTTATTAAAAAGTTACTTTGGGGTAGATTTAGAGGGGTAGTGTAGGCTTTCTAACTTTATAATATCACACATGTACATCTATTAAAGCTGTAATGCATGGGCCAGCCCAACCGTTTCAATGTTGGAATGCAAAGATGATGAAGCTTCACTTTAAAATTTTACTCGGGACCAGCATGTTATATTTTGATGCATAAATTCACCCTTATAAAATTATTCACTCTTGAACAAGAGAATATTAGGAACTACTCACTCTCTTTCATGATAAGCTGCATAACTTCTCCTGTATTAAGTATGTCACACTAATTTATTTTTAAGTTTTTTATTTCTCCCTATTGTTTAAATTTAGTCTATCTCAATTTAAATTTGAATATTGAATTTTAAAATTTGATACATTATATCAATTTGATAGACATACAGATCATATGTATTTATTTAAATAATTTGTTGACAATGTGGTCACAGCTAAAAAATTGTAGAGCTAAAAACTTCTAACTAAATGCTTAGGTGTAACATAAATTGGAAAATCAAAATTTTGATAATTACTGGGTATAGTTCAAAATCAGCAGCTGGCCCAATGTTTAATATGTTCAGAACCTCAACTTTTGCCAGGTCATGCTGTTTAATACTTGTCAAGAACTCATTGATGCTCTCTCTTGTGTGAACAGAGGGAGCAGTGTCAACCAAATAATCATAAACCTGCTAGATATACAGAACATTCATCTACCAATAAAACTTACAAGTATGCCCATTTATTAGAAAAATAAAATCTAACCTTGTATTCAGACGGCGCTACTTTGGCAATAACTCTTGTTGGATCCTTTGAAGCTCCTTTAGCTCGTAAGAAATCAAGGACCTCAAAATTTGTGAGTGCACCAGCATTGCCCTCTAAGCTATGACAAAGCTATTAAACATCAATTATATCCCAATATAAAAGAGAAAGGTTCAATTGAAATTAGTGTATTTATTTTGAAAACAAACAAAAATGGTAGAAACATACATTTTCATCTGTAAGACACCAAAGTGAGAGAAAAGGAAGTAACAAAACAAGAGAGTGTCTCCTTTGCTTCTGCAATAAAGCCAGCCCAGTACACAAACAGACAATTACATAATTAAATTAACAGTTTTCACAAAATATAACAAATCACACTGCTAATACAGCTTAAACACACATAATTGGGTTGGGGTGGACATCAAAAGCAAAAAAAATTGAGTTGGGTGTGTTTTCCCCTACAAAGAAAAATAGCAATGTTAAAAAATTAGAACAATGCATTTAATTTGAGCAACCAAACAAGAATAAAATAGTGAAGATAGAAACTAGTTGTGAAGCTTCTGGCGGCTTGAATTGTGAGTCCAAAGAATCTTCTGGTTTAGCCTTGGAAAAACTGGAATCAGCAATAGGCTTTGCATTGTTATTCTGAGTTAATCCAGCCACTGCCTTCATTCATGTGATTATCAATGTTTACTCCTACTGCACTCACTTCCTGACCTTCTGGTTTGTGATTCTTGACATCAAGAAAAATTAAATGCTTGATTACAATCAACATCCCTATAATTTAAGTGTGAAATAACTACTATCTTCCATTCATTTCTATCAATTATCACGAAATTCATCTCTCTATATTCCTTTTAATACATGTTAAAATCAAAAGATAAAAATTAAACCAGCCTATAAGATTTAAAAGATAAATTCACTAGAAATTACCCTTACCTTTCGTTAAGTTATCATGTATTAGTCATGAGAGTGAACACTAAATAAAAACAATTGCAATATAAATATATACATGAAGAGCTGGGTTAGTAAAAAAAAAGTACCTCCATTGAGCCATAAGAGAACGGGTTTTTGTTCTGGTTTGTGAGTGGCCTCGAAAAACCAATAGAACAGTGCTCTTCCTTGAGTTTCATTGATAGTGATATAACCACCATATTGTTGAACTTCACCGGAGGCTGCGCAGGTAATCCATGCACTCTATCAGCTTCTTGCTCTGCCAGTATCACCTGGCTAAGGTAACTAGCTACTGAAGGCTTTGCCACACCTTATGCTTCTATGGTCAAACAAACAAAAAGCAGAAGATGAAGATTGAGAAAAACTGAACACAAAGCCATAACTGATATATATCTCCGGTGTAGGTGTGTTTGTGTAGGTGTGCGATATATATCCACGCATTGAATTGGCAAACGGCCAAACCAAATACGCCAAATACAGTTATTCAAAAAGCATTCAAATGCCTAAGCTGCGCCGTATTACAGTAAGTTGCAGATGTGATCATTACAATGCAGCAACATTAATATAGAGTTGCAGGATAAAAGAATCAAAATCAAAATCTGGTATATTTGCTCAGAAAAATTTCTAGCCTTGTAGGAGAATTTGTAGAAGATAGGAATGAGAAAACCCTAAGGTTTATACTGTAATTAATAACACAAGAGTCTCAAGATAGAGAATGAAGCTTCATTGTAAGAAATGTGGAAAGCACTTGTAGCAGATGACGAGAGTGATGAGCAAAATGACGGCGACAGCGATGAAGTCTATTTCATTGAAGCCTTTGGGAAGAGACGGCACCGTGAAGCGCCATTTGGCGGAGGAGATTCCGATTGTGGTGCCTAGGTATGCCGTCAAGCCTCTGGCGACGGTGGCATTGGAAAGCACGGACCAAAGGTGACGCGGACGTAGCTGAAGGCGCCCCTGGCGACGGGCATGTCGACGACAAACTCGGTGTAGCAGAAGGCGGAGAGGAGGGCGCAGAAGCCGGCAATGGCAATTAAAATAAGAGTAAACACCAAATTCAAATTAAATACTAGTAGTATATTAAAATTTCATTAATTTATCTACACTATCCATCCATTTGAAAGTAAAAATCTTTTTTATTTCACCTACAATTTAGCTGTAGGTATAAGTTTTTATAAGGTTTTACCTACACTACATAGTTATAGGTAATTTTTTTAATATATTTTTCCAAGATTTACCTATACTAAAAAATATAAGTATAAGTCTTTGAATTTAACCTACATTAAACAATGGTGGGTAATAAAGTATTTTTAAAGTTTACCTACACTAATTCATGTTTGTAGGTAAAGGTGTTTGTAGGTATAAGGCATTTTTCTTGTAGTGCCTATGGTGGTTCAAGGAATGTGTGCAACACTTTTTTCGCTAACTATCACTACTAAAAAAATAGGCTTTCTACATCGCCCTATTAACATTGGTTATTGCTAAAACCGATGTTAACAAAAGTGCGATGACATTTTCGTAATTAAATGGAGTTACTTAACATTGATTATAGCAAAACCGATGTTAACTACTTGATGTTAACATCGGTTATTTAAAAAACCGATGTTAACATGATGTTAAGATGAATATGGTAACATCGATTTCGGCAAAACCGATGTTAACTTCATAGAGTTAACATCGGTTTTGAGAAAGCCGATGTTAAGGAGATCATCGGTTTGTTAAAAAACCGATGTAATGTATTTGATGTTAACATCGGTTTTTACAAAATCGATGTTAACTATATTCAGTTAACATCGGTTATCCATAAAAAACCGATGTTGTTATGTTTATAAGTTAAAAATTGAGATTTCACAAGCCGCGCGCGCTCGAAAACCTTGCCCTCCCTCTTCTCTTTGTCACTGTGAAATCGCTCTTCTCTTTCTCCTCCCGCTTGAAAACTGTCGGAAACCGCTCCCTCGACACCCACATTGTCCTCGCTCGAACCCACAGAACCCCCTACACTGTCGGAAAACCCACATTGTCCTCGCTTGAACCAACAGAATCCCCTACACTGTTCTTGGAAGTCTGGCTCAAAGAAAACCCAACATACACTATTGCTACTAGAGTGCTGAAACAGTCGTGGGTGCTCAAAGCTCAAAGCTTTCTCCGCGAGGTACGTAGGTCAACTTCGTCTATGCTAAGTTTCCATGGGTGTTCATGTTTTATTGATGATAATAATGATAATAATAATAATAATAATAATAATAATAATAATAATAATAATAATAATAATAATACGTCTTCAGTTGCAGTATTGCTGATTGAGGTACGAGGAAAGCTTAATGTTTTGTGCCATTTTGTTAGATCTCACTGCCATTGTCACTGTTAGGGTTCGAGGTAAGCTTGGTCTCTTTTTCATTTGTAGTTTACTTAGGAAACATGTTGAAGTTTGTCTCTGTTAAATCTATAGACTGCTTGGAGCACCAGTAGAGATTACTAGTGATAAGGATCCTGTTATTGTGAGTAATTTAGCTCACTATCTCATTATTTTGCATTAAACAGGTTCATAACAAGTTATTGACACTTCTTACAATTATTCTAGAGTTTGGGGCACTTGTTTGGTATGTCACAAATATTCCAAATGCCTTCCATATAAATTTGTTTGATATATAACTTATATTCTGGTGTCTGCACGCATTAAGTTACCATAGCATAAAAATGATGTGGCATAAGCAGGAGTAAACTTATTTTAGGGAAATTTGTAACATAGATTCAATTATATGTAGGACTAGGGTCAGATATAGTCATAAACAAATTGTCTTTTGGTTATTTGGTAGTAGATCACTACTTTTGGAATGTTTTTTTTTTTTTGGTCAGCAAAAATAATATATATTGATATATGAAGGAGTATCAGAGGTACCAAAAATACAAGAGTATGTAAGTAAGGCTGGTAAATCCTCATATCAGGCTTCATACAAACTGATAGGAGCTTACTAGCCTACTACAAAGCGGCAAAAATTACAAAACCGCAGCTGGTGTTACCCTAGTTTATAGAAAACCAGTTGGTAGATTGCTAAACCAATAGTTGAAATGCATTGTAAAATTTTCCTCCATTGTTCTGAACCATGTCCATGCCAAAAACAGTGCATCTTCCAGCAAGTTACTGCCATTGAATGGAGCATTCGTGCAAATAATCTTATTTCTATGCTGCCAAATAGACCAATTTAGAGTTACCCACCAACACTTCCACCTATTGTATTTCTTCCCACCTTTCATCCCATTATTGTGCTGCAGAAAGTGGAGCCTTGGATTTATAGGATAGGCCCCCGAGGTGCCTATCCATGATAGGGATTCCCACCAAAAATGTTGTGTTTTTCTGCAGTCAAAGAAGAGATGAGATGCAATTTCCTCCTTAATACTGCAGAAAGGACACAGGCTGTCATTTATATCAATTTGCCTTTTTCGCAGATTAGACTTAGTCGGTAATCTATCTCTAGTTAACCTCCCTGCAAAAATTGATGCTTTAGCTGGGATCATTGGCTTCCATAAGTCCTTGAATATATCATCCATGTTTCCCTCCTCTGAGTTCCTTTGCAGCAGAATGTAGGCACTCCTAGAAGAATAGTATCCATTGGATTCAGGTTTCCATACCCAGCTGTCTGCTGCATGTTGTTGGAGTGCAGTGTGAGATATATCTTCCAAAAAACCTACAGTCGAGGCTACCTCATTGTCAAATAGGGGCCTTCTCCAAGAGAGGTTCCATTCCCATGCTGAATCTGTGAAGCTCCCCATTTGCAGAATTAATTTTTGTTGCTGGCGGGATATCTGAAATAGCCTAGGGTATTTCAGCATTAGTGGTTGACCAATTCCAATCCAGCAATCCTCCCAGAAATGAATTTAATCCCCACGGCTCACCCTCCATACTGTTCCCTGTTGAAGTACATTATTGAATTGTTGGTCATGGGTCACCGCCATCAAATCCTGCCACCACACTGACTAATTGTTGACCCTTTTAGCATCCACTAGTGATCTCCACCCACCATACTTAGAAGCCAATATTCTGGCCCACAGCTCCTTGCTTTGGTGAAACAAATCCCATTTCAACTTCCCGAGAAGAGCTTTGTTGAAGGTCCTTATGTCTTTTATACCCAGGCCCCCTTTTTGTTTTGGGAGGCAGATAGTTTCCCATTTGACCCACGCTATTTTCCTTTGCTCCGACCCTCCTCCCCATAAAAAGCTGCGCTGGATTCCAATGAGATTATCTGCTACTTTTCTGGGCAACCTGAAAAAAGATAGAAAATAAATGGCGATCGATGATAGGATGGACTGAATAAGGGTCACTCTCCCCCCAAAGGATAAATGGCGCTGTTTCCATCTAGCTAGCTTCCTCTCCCCCCAAAGGATAAACTGCTTTTGGAATGTGTTTGGTTTCTTTGCTTGTGCTAGCATTTCAACCACTTCCCCCATGGTTGGTCTCTCCACACTTTTTTCCTGAACACATAGCATGGCCACAAAGTATACCTACTTTGCTTCATCTAAGGGAATGTGACATAGCCTCCCATCAAATGATACAAAATTAATTTTAATTAACTTTGAAGAAACATAAAAGAAAAAAGTTAAATAATTTAGTTGAGCCAGTTCAAGAGCCCATGATCAGAGTATGAGTATGCTCAAATTCAACTTTGCCAGCCAAACATTCAAGTTCGAATTCAATAGAATTGATCTTTGAATTAAGCCAAGCTAAGTTAGTGAGTTTTCACTAAGGCAAGCAAAGCCATATTGTCAATGGTGTTGTTTCCCAACCCTTCTTGCTTGCTACTTCAGATAATAAAATATAAGTTGATACTGCAGACACATATTTGCTAAATACTAGAAATAGAAAAAAAAAACAATAATTTCAGTTCACATCTTATAAAAGATTCTAAAACATTTAAATATGAAACTCACACCATAATTTGGCAACATCCAGTGTCACATCACAGAATTTACCAGATGACTAAACTAAAAAACTTTTAAGAAATGATGTCTTACTGAAGAAATGCTCAGAGAAATCTATCCTTCTCTTTTAAAAGTTCAGAAGTTTCCCTGTTGCCATTGATATTAGGTAATGGCAAAGAATAGGAACCAACACTAACTTGCTCTTGAAGAGTTGAATAAATATCCAAGATCGTGTCTAGAAGAAATTTATAAGCTCCATGAAATGAGACGAGTATATTGCTCATTATGTAGGGGAGTCTATTTTAAGCAAAGGACACACGTTATTACAATATAAATGTAACACCACCTTATGGCACCTGAACAATTGCTTTCTCATTATTGGATGACGAAATCTAAGGATATTTATGAACCTCAGCCATCCAATACAAATGCATGAAACTCTTGAGCATTTTATAGAATTGAAAATTAGCTTTTGCTTTGTAGTTACCATCAGTTGCAGATTTTTCACAGCTAGTAGCCACGGTTATTAAACACACATTTGGTTTATGCTTATCCAACATAAATTTCCATGTGTTTAGTTTATAACTTTTTTTGGAGTACTCCAGTTATTGATACCCAGATTGGTATTATTATGTTTTCTTTTTTTATTTTTAATCCATTTAGAGAACCGCCAATCCTTACTCATACAACTTCATTCTCTTTCATAATAAATTTTTAATAGAAAAGCATGCAGAGCAAGGTAATATATTATAATAAATGAAATGATAAAAAGTTTGAAAAGAATAGCCTTGTAATGAAAGCATTACTGAAGAAAGAGTTTTCAATATAGATGTTTCATTTTGTTGGTGGGTTGATTACTGATGAAGCCTTAGACTGGGCGCCCTAGAATCAATATACTGACAAAGATTCAAATGCTTTGGAGCCTGATCTGCAAAACCAAAATGACTAAAACACTTCATAATTTACCCAAATTTTCTCCTCTTTTGGTGATTCAGTCGAGAGATCAACTTTTTCTTATGGAAAACTAGTATCTACTAAATCTGAAGACTGGCTTGATGAGCTTGAACACATTGTTATTATGTTGAACTTAGTTCATATATGCAACCAATTTTAGATCTGTTGATAAGGTAGTTCTATCAATGCAATTGACATATTTTACATAACCAAAACAACTCCGAGATTGCCCTTGCGGCTATGAGAAGTGAGAACTAATGAAGTATCTTTCTAAGTAGAAGACTGGAAAAAGCTTTCCCTTCTCAACCTGGTTTCTCTTGCCCCTAAACTTCTTAAGATTAGTTTATTGCTGAAGATTGATTCATGCTTGCTGAAATCAATTTCTTACACTGAGAATGCTTTAAGAAATGGTTTCCTCAATCTTGTGCCAATTGCCAATAGCTTTGAGCTCCTCATAATTAGATTTGGTGTTGTTCGCTGTAGCTCCTTTGATGTAATTAGAATTTAGAACACACACAGAGCTAGAATTAGCTCCTGCCCTCTGAAATAATCTTTAAACTTAGACATGTTTGTTTTGACTAATGCACTTGATAAGAAAAATCAGGAATAGATAAAAATACTACTCAAGTAGATTAGTTGGGCTATATGCATTTCATATCCATTGCTTGTTAAATAGCAGCCATGGTACTATAGCATAGTGGGTTTCCCTCTAAACACCATTTTATGGCTATGACTTTTTGATTTTCTGAAGGCATCCAATTTGTTTTTTTTTTTTTTGCATAGCAAAAATCTGGTCCAGTTCCTGTACCCACTGATGAGGTTTCCTTAGTGGGGCAGGCACTTCACACCTTCCTTGCTTGGTCAACACATCTGGTCAAGTCTTTATCACAGCAGGTACTTATTGTCCTTACTATATGGGTCTTATTGGGAAACTGTATTTATTAAAGAAGACAAATATACTTTAAGTATAACATGATACCAAGTTGACTCATCTTCCAAAAGTAAATAACACAGTATAAGAAGATTTTTTATTCTTCTACCAAATTAAAAAAATTATTTCTTATGTTATCGAAAATTACATTTCCTTCCTTTTTTTCCTTCCAAATGTTTACCTTAAACTCAAAAAAATTAAAGTAGGAGATTTTTCTTAATTATTATATTTATTATCCTTTATGCACAAAATATAAAGTGATGTCTCTTTTATTGAATTTGTACCTATTTGGCTAAAATTTGTAGCTTTCACCTTGACATGGCAGAGGTTTGAGCAACTAAAGAATCCTAGGAAAAAGAGTGAGCAACATACTAGTAATTCAATGATTAACAATGAAGATCTTTTAACCATATACATATACTTTACTAATTAATAGTCTCAATTGTGATTTCTTTACTATCTGAATTTTTCTAGGTATATTTATAAGCCGATTTACTCCAATAAATAGTTGGAAAAATTGAAATCCAAGTTGTCGATCACCTCGAAAAAATTGAAGTAAAAGGCGTCTTTTCTTTTTCTTTTTCTTCTCTTGAATAAATGGTTGGAAGACAAGTTGAGAAGCAAAAAAAAGGCTCAATAAGCAAAACATAGGATTGAAACAATTTTCTCTTCAAAATCAATCCAATCCAATTGATGTACACCTTTAAATTTTGTGAATTTCATCGATTCATCACTTTTTTCTATAATTTAATTCCCACTATTTTAAATGTACAATTTTTTATCACATAAAAATTTAACATCAAAATGCTCATTTTGGATATGATATGGTCATGAGGAAAAGGATTTTTTATTTTTCATAACATGGTATACATATATATTTACAAAATGTTGGTTTTTTTCTTTTGGAAGATGCATTATTAGAACAGTTGAGGCAAAGGTTGTTGCTAGTTCAATTAGACAGAGAAAAGTGTGCTTTCTCAAGTGTTTACTGTAGCATATATAATTGTCAAGTATTTTTTGTAGCCTCAGCCTATCATATTAGAACTAGTGTGAATCTCATAAATGTTGATTAAAATGAAACTGTGTTTAAGTTTGTTTGGAAGAGCAGCTCTTCGAATAAAGTCTTGGCTTTTTCATGGAAATTTTTACATGACTGTTTGGCAACTAAAGAAAACTATGATTATGAAGGGCCAAGACATTTATAGTAGCCAAGACGAGGTTACTACTTCACCTTCCTCTAGTGAAAGTGAAGAAGCAAAAGGGGAAGAATCTAGTGAAGAAATTGACTCCCAAGAAGAAAGGGACCTTTTAATGGTCAGAAGGCTTCTAGGAGGCCAATCTTGTGACTTGGTAAATTGGATTGATGCTATTAAACTTCACTTGTATTATTGCTCTATTTTTTTTTCTTCATCCCTGTTTTTGTGTGTTTTTGTATTCCTTTATAGTCGCATACAAACTATTCAAAAAAATTTCCCCATTTCTTTTTTTGGGAAAAATGTAAATTATATTAAACCCAAAAATGATACAACAATAAACGGGGCATATCCCGCAGCTAGAGAAAATAAAAAATCTCCCTAATACAAGAAAGCCTATATCAAGATGCTAAAAAAATGAAACAAGTGCGCTTGTCTATACATAAGAAACTTAATCTTGCTAATAACCTCTATTACAGAAAATTGATAATCTTCAAAAATCAGCTTGTTCCTAGACAGCCAGATGCAGTAGACTATAATTGTTATAGCCAGACAATGTAATTTTCCTTGAACACCTGATGTGGATCTGCCCCTAATTAAAGAGTCAGTAATGCGCTGTAAAGAAGTGAAATGCCTACGAAAAGGAGCCAAATCACGAATGTGAGCCCAAACTTGGAGAGATTTCCTACAAGAAAAGAACAAATGAACATTTGACTCAGCCTCATTTGAACATAAAGGGCAGAGGGAACCCTTGTTCAAAAAAGCAACTTTGTCAAGAGTAAGAAGCCGGTTTCTTTTAGCAAGCCACAAAATGAAAGACATCTTAGGGGGGATTTCTGAGTTCCATATAACAGAACACCAACTAACAGTAGGCTTGACACCTCTAATGTATTCATAGACTTTGCCAACAAGCAATTGTTCATTGGTGCTCCAAGATTGAATCCTCTTGTTGGCCTCTTCCGTACTTAGCTCTTTGGAGATAATAAAGTCCCTTATTTGAATGATTTTCTTTATCAAAACTTAATTTGATGAAGAAGTATTGTAATTCCACACACTAGGTGCTGCGGAATGAACATAGGAATGATATTGAATCATATTTCTGAGATCGACCAAAGTTAATCCCGTGCTGCGAATTTCCAAGTTTTACTTGCTTTTGAGCGATTCGAAAGTCATTTTCAATTAATTTTTTTTTATCGACATCAATCGAGACTATTTTTTATCGGATGTCAGTTAGGGCATTTTTTTGGCAAACGCCGGCTTGGACTTTTTTGGACGACATAGGCTGGTGATATTTTTTTGCTTGACGTCGGTTAAAAGCCTAGCATATGTTAGCCAAAAAATGGCCTTGGCATCGACCAAAAATAGCCTTGACCATTGTCGACCGAAAAACATCATCAACTGATAAGTTCTATCCTATTTTATTATGTCCTTTTTTACTCTTAATGTTTTTTGTGGCCAGTCCAACCATTTGAATGATGTGAGAATAGACTGTGATTGGAAAGTCATGATTTTATTTGGAATTGAAATTGGATGGTTGATGTGTTATGCCTAGGGATTTGTTTTAATATATTAATTTTATAAGAGGCTTGCTTTATATGTATCAAGATTTTATGATTTATCTTTCTATGGATATGTGGTAAGTTGTAAAATTCAGAATATTTTTTTCCAACAAATTGGGGACAAGAAGAAATGATGTCTCCTTAACCATGAACTATGAAATTGGGATAGAACACCTCTTTTGTTATATGAGATTGATGTTTTGGGTATTTCATGAGTCATAACGGTTTAAATAATATAAATGTCCTCAAACTCTATTTGAATCATATTTAATGAAAAATATAACTTTTTTATTTTTAGAGATTGTTTAATCTAGTCGATAAAAAATCAAGTTTTAATTTCAAATCAATCAAATGAAATTTTGTTCATTTAAATAGTGGATAAATTGAAAGTTCTAGGCATTGAGACAAGTTGTTGTGGTAATGATACTCTACATACATTTTTAATTATTTGTGTACGTACACTTGCCTAGAGGTCAACTCCAACTTGTTCAAACTCATTCAAGTATGGGTTGGGTCACCGGTGTTAATTTTTAAACCCATGAACCAAACCCATAGACCCATTGATGTGACAAGTCTTTAAAATTACTATTGTTGTTTATATGTTTACATATTTTTTATATTTAAAAGTTCAAATATTAGTGATAACACATTCACTAACTTGTTCAGACTTCAATGTCTTTCATGAGTTACTAAGTTCCCATTCTCTCTCTCACTCTCTACACTTAGCATCACATTAAGGTTTCCAATTATTTCTATTGCCCTCCACACATTGGCTATAGGACATCCCCTCCATAACGTATTTCGATTTCTTCGAATGTCATTGTTGACTTATTGAGATTAAATACTTAATTGTTAAGCAATATCACCATAAAACTTTCATGATGCGCCAACTAACTGACTAGCTACAAGGTGATTTTTCATAATTTGTATTTTGTCCTTATTTAAAACTTCTGTTTTAAAAAGTTTAAAACAAATTTAGATGTTCAGAACCAATTCAATTAATCAAAATCAACTTGTTTGTGACCAAGTTGTTCAGGGTTGGGTTTCATAAAAAAGTAACATGAATCCAACCTACCTTCTCAAGGAGGAAGCTACAGGATTGAGCCAGATATATAGGTACAAATTCAATAAAAGGGACAACATTTTTTTTTTGTGTGTGTGTGCGTATGTGAAGGGTAAAAAAAGTTGGTCAAATCTATGTTATCTTTTTTAGTTTTAAGTAAAGGTTTCATAGATAAAAAAATGAAGGTACAAAAATTATGAATCCCATCAGAACTAATTCTTTATTTGGTATAGATAAAAGATCTTCCTATAATATGTACTATTTAATTTTGGATGATGAGTCGATTTGGTAGTAGATTTCATAAATTAGAAATTGAAGTAAAGGTTTTAAGAGTGATTTGATTTAGGCTTAGCCCACCAAATGTCAAAAACAGTCAACCAAAGTCAAAGTAAGGAGTTGTAAGTCGACCAATTTATGACAATTTTGTAAAAATAAACAAGTTTAGTCAAAACCTTAGAAATTAGAGTTTTGAACACCAAATTAACTAATTAATTAGTGTAGGCCTAATATAAATAATTTAAATAGACAAAGACCTAATATAATTAATGTTTCTAATTATTAATTAGTTAACTAGAATTTAATTAACCTTAATTGTCTTAACTAAAGCTAACTAATAATAGATTACTCCCTCCGTCTCAAAACAAGCTAAACAGGTATTTTATTTTCAAGATCCCTGTGATGAAAGATGGTTAGTGGTTCTACATGGAAAAACAATTAATGTTAATTTAGCCTAAAAAGATTAAATTTGTACTTTTGAGTTCGAGGATAGTGGGAAGCATTTTGAAACTTTGAACATTGTGTTAAGCATAGAGGTGGCACTACTAGAAAATACACTTTCAACATCGGTTATTTAGAACATTCTACATCGGTTCTAAAACCTATGTTGAAAGTGACGATGTTGAATGTATGAATGTTAACATCGGTTTTGGAGAACCGATGTTAACATACATATGACAACATCGATTCTCTAAATAACCGATGTTAAACACAATGAACAACAGCAAAAAAAGTGTACGCATGATGAATGTTGACATCGGTTTTCCAGTAAAACCGATGTTAATATGTTATATTAACATCGGTTTTCTAAAAAAACCGATGTTAATATATGCCCTTAACATCGGTTTCGCTAGAAAACCGATGTTAACGTTGATGATGCATACACTTATTTGGTGTAGTTCTTTGTGTATAACATCGGTTAATTATAAATAGCCGATGTTAATATTCAAATATTCACATCGGTTATTTATAATTAACCAATGTTAATGTACAATAGTTGACATCGGTTATCTACAGATAACCGATGTTAAAATACAAACGCTGACATCGGTTATACACAAAAAACCGATGTTAATATACAAACGTTAACATCGGTTTTCTATTATAACCGATGTTGGTTATGATTTTAACATCGGTTTTTGTTAATAACCGATGTTGTTTTCAAGTATTTTTTTTATATATACTTTTTGTTTTCACAGTAAACCCAAAAGTGTACCTGTCAAATGCAATTTCAGGAGGCCCAATTCACAGCAAATAAACATTTTATTATGCTTTCAAGCAGTTTTAATGATAATAAAATCAAATAATTGATTTATATATTATGAAGAACAATCAACAAATGAATTCAATGTTCATGTTACATAGAAAATGTAAAAAATGTTAAAAAATGTCCCTAAATCCTAGGCCTGATCTCTAACTCGGAGATAAAACTGTGCCCACTGGATCCGCAATGCTTTTAATCTCTCAGGCTCCAATGGTCTAGGATCGTTAAAATACTGCATGATGAAATAAATCATATTAAGTTAATAATGTAATACAAATTATAAATAAATCGATTTTCTTTGAAATAAACTTACCGCTTCCCAATTATTTCTAAAAGTTCCTAAAATGATGGTGGACATCCAGTGCATGACATAGTAGCCGCACTCAGTAGTTCCTTTTTGTCTATTATACTAAATACATAATGAAATTTGGATATTAATTAAACAACTAGTGTACAGACACAAAGAAATATATATAAGTGGAAGTTTTATGTAAATGACGTACCTTGACGACAATTCACCTAGCAGGAGCCTTTGATTTAGGCTGTGGAGCATCATCAAGACCCTTGATAGCACTGTTCCATATGAGTAACAATTAAAAACTGGTGTTGTACGTTGAGGTATTACAATGCAAATGTATTGAAAAGAACACTAACCTATTAATAATTCCCTTAAGGTAGTTGTCTGGCCTGTTATGCAATGAACAAAACCAAACAACTAAGTGTTCCTTGGGCAGGATGACCACCATCTGCCAGTGTCCGCTGCAGTGGAACCTAAAATGGGTTAGTACATTAGTAAACATTAATTAAATTTTATTATTTTGTGACTTACGCATTTAGGTAGGCTCCAAGATACACATCGCATTGTGAACTCTGCATCCAACTCTTTATGTAACTTTCAGATTCAAACTGTGATTGCCCAGACCTCTGAATGGACTGAGGCTCGAGGAATCCATAGATATCAGAATTCCCCGCTCGCATACATGTTTCAGTGAGATGCCTGTTTATGTTAAATCAAAGTTAAATATTTATGAATTGAAAGCCATAACTTAGGTAAATAAAAGCTTTTTATATAAAGACTTACAGAATCCACAACTGTAACACTGATATGCTGAGACATTGACCACCGTTTGCGATTTCGGAGAGGTCTTCGTGCTTTATGTATAGGGGGAAATCTGAATTAACGACCTCGAACACGGTGGCATCGCATCTAACCTGATAAGGCCTCAAGAAAAGCTCTGGGATAGTCAATGTCATCAGATAAAGCAGAGGTGGTTTTGGCGGAGACACAGCTACCTGTTCATGAAACAAAGTCAAATAGCCAAATTTGAGGCACGCTTAATGAATTAATTTAAAAAGAAGAAACATATAGTAAGGACAATAAGTACCTAGTGTAATAAAGACTTGACCAGATGTGTCGACCAAGCAAGGAAGTTGTGAAGTGCCTGCCCCACTAAGGAAACCTCATCAGTGGGTATAGGAACTGGAGCATCTGCATCTTTAACCTCGTCCACACTCACCTTTACTTGACCAGGCAACAAAGGAGTGTTATGAACAAGAGTGGATCCCTCATAAACTTTCCCCACGGCGACCAGGCGGGCAGGATCTGCTTCTATGTACAAGCCGCACCTGTCAGAGTCACCCGTCTCAGCATCGTTTCCTGAGGGATCAACACAACTCCCCTTTGTGCTTACTCTCGGACCGGAGGGACCAAGACCAACCAGAGGCTCAAGAGGCACTGCAAGTCCCTGAGATTGCATCTGTGACTGAAGCTGGCTGAAGGATGCCATGACCTGCCTTGTCACTTTCTCTGTGATGGACTCCTCTAGCTGGTCCCTGATCTGCTAAGTCAACTGCTGTAATTCATCAAGAGGCAGGGAGGAAGCGTTGTGGGACGTCCGTGGAGCCAATCCAAAGTATTGCTTGATGGTGACACCGGCTCCAGCAGCACGAACACGTCCAGGGTGCTCTGGACGTCCAATAGCAGCGGCCAGAACATCCTGACGTCCATGGGGGACGGACGATCCCTGTGTGGCCTGCCCCTCAAACGAATCCTGCACAGAAAACACACAGTGGTACATGGCAATCTCAAAATATTCAAACATAATTGTAATGGTTAGTTGAAAATGACTTACAATCTTCTCAACGATTTCCTTTGCGGCCTCAGTCGTCATCTCCCCTGTCTTCTTCGTGCGGGCCATCTTCCACTTCACGTGACTGTGCAGCTTCCTACAGCTTCTTCTTGGTCTTCTCAGTCAAGAGCTTCTGCTCCAAATAATCATAACCCCCACGAGACAAAACGTGGGGGGCAGTATTCTGCTTTTAGATGGCCTGTGCCTTGATGCGCACATCCTGGAAAAATTAAACAATAATGTTTGAAATGGGTAGAATGAAGTATAACAACATCATGTTTAATATGAAAAACAACTTAAATGGCAAAGGAACATACCTCCCAAGAAGGG